>NW_028317651.1:9428200-9543200 GCF_055824585.1 Amblyomma mixtum | reverse complement strand
TGTACAGCACAAGAAATATAGCGCAATTGAACGTAAAAACATACAGAACTTTCTATGGTAATCAAACATTAGAAAATAAACTACCGCGACTTCTTAACAAACTCGCACAAAACGATATTGATCTCCAAAATACAACACGCCACAAACTGTTCGAGTATTTTTTACACTACACCTAACCTTTTTTTTCTGTGATTTGTTTACCTAATTCTTCTTTCTTTCACCATCATTGCAAGTTTTCTTTCCAGTCAGGACAATGCTGTTGATTTTATGCTGACTACTATAACCTGATAAGAGCTCTGCTATGTGTATTTTTTTTTTCCTTTGTTACCTGTATTTCCTGTATTTTCTTTTTTTTTGCGTGTGTGTGAAACCAGACCACTGCATTCCTGTCAAAGTGGAGGCCCGTTGCTCTTGCTAGCACGAGTCTGCAAGTGATTAATTTAACTGCCACGCAGTTTGCTCACAATGCAGTGGGCAGGTTGTGGTGATGAGCACACCTGCCTCGGTTGGGATGATCCCCTTAAGCTTTATTCTGATGTACAGAGTCGATCACACTCGTCTAGAGCAGATTAGAGACGTGAACGCACAGGCACCAGTGCCTGCGAAGCAGCTGCGAAAAGATTTCAGTTCATTTGCAGCACACCGTCTGAGCACCCTAGACAAGTGTGATGGACTCTGTGCTACACTGTTGTACTGAAAACACCCTGTGCCCTGTAGTGGAAACCAACTCACGGCCAGCTCACAGCCGCCGGTCAATGTAGGACTCAGTGCTAGTGCAACCTTTGGGGTCTGTTTAGCACAAATTTTATTCATTTTGTAAAGACGAAGACGAACATTCTGTGCAGCGGCGGCCGTGCCATCGCTGCGCGTGCTTTGGGCTCGCTTTGGCTGACCGCAGACCTGTCGCCACGCCTCTGAGTTATGCCAACGTCGCCCCAAGACCTGCCGCCCGTCCACTGACTTACGCCGAGGTCGTTGCTCAAACTCAGCCGCCTACGTACCCTACAGTGTCAGTGCCCGTACCAGCGCCGGCACCTTATATGCGACCCTCTCCACGAGGCCGAGACCCCTGGCGCACGACGGATAGCCGGCCTATTTGCTACACCTGCGGATTGCCTGGGCATGTAGCCCGCTATTGTCGTCGCCGTCTCCCAGTCACGACACCGCCGGCCGGGTACTGGCCTCCAGCGCATCAGTACTCTGCGTCTGCTGAGCCCCGTCCGTCGACTCGTCCGTTCTCCCCCGACCGCTCACCTCTTGCCGATCGCCGTTCCCCTGCGCCGCGACGCCGCTCCATCTCTCCGATGCGTCGTCGACCTAATAGTTCTCAAGAGGAAAACTAGATGCCGCAGTTCCTGAGGCAAGAACTGCGTCCCCATCGAACTACCAAAGACCTCAGCTGTCACCTGCGAACCTTATTGACGTTTAGGTCGAGGGAATTTCTGTCATGGCCCTTGTCGACACTGGCGCCGCAAATTCAGTGATAGACGCACAACTTTGTCGCCGCTTGAAGAAAGTTAAGACGCCAATTGCCGGTCTCTCGCTGCGCACGGCCAGCGCTCAGTACATCAAGCCGTCAGCAGCTTGCACACCACGAGTTTTGATTCAGGACGTCCTATATACAATCGAGTTCGTCGTCCTGCCGTTTTGTTCCCACGATGTTATTTTGGGCTGGGATTTCCTGTCTCGTCATGCTGCGGTCATAGATTGCGCTCGCGCTGAAGTCGGATTCTCTACCTTGCCCCAATCGCTGCCGGACGCTGCTCTCTCGTCGCCATGTATTAAAGCCGTCGCCGCCGAAGACATCGACCTGCCTCCGTGCTCTTCCGTCCTTGTGCGCCGCTGTTGTGACCCTCTCCGTGATGACACTGTACTTTTCACGCCCGCTCATACTTTTCTCCGCCGGAAGTGTCTTCCCCTGCCTTACGCCGTTCTGACTATTTCTGCTGGCCTATCCGTACTGTGGGTCTGTAACCCGTTCTCCGGCCCTAGTGCTTTGCGCCGTGGCGAATGTGTCGGCAGTGTCCAACCCATCGCGTCTATTATAACCCGTGAGGAGACTGACGAAATATCGCACATCAATCTCACTGCGCTCAGCCCACCATCTTCTACGCCCACTCCTTCCTCTACAAAACTGTTTCTCCGCTCCATCGACGCAGATCTTCCTCCGCCGCAGCGCAAGCAGCTTCTCCACTTGCTCCACCAGTTGAGCGCCTCCTTCGACTGCCATCACAGCTCCCTTGGCCAAACCTCGACTGTCACACATCGCATCGACACAGGTGCCCAGGCTCCTCTACGGCAGCGCCCCTATCGTGTGTCGACAACCGAGCGCCAAGTCATTGAAGATCAAGTCGACCAAATGCTCAAGAGCGGCGTCATTCAGCCCTCAAGCAGTCCTTGGGCTTCGCCAGTTGTGCTTGTCAAAAAGAAAGACCGCTCCATCCATTTCTGTGTAGACTACCGCCGCCTTAACAAGATCATGCGCAAGGACGTATATCCCCTGCCTCGCATCGATGATGCGCTAGACTGCTTGCAAGGTGCCGAAATACTTTCTTCTTTATATTTACGCTCCGGGTACTGGCAGGTACCCATGGAAGAGGCCGATCGCCCCAAAACAGCCTTTGTAACCCCTGACGGCGTATATGAATTTACTGTGATGCCTTTCGGCCTTTGTAATGCTCCTGCCACCTTTGAGCGGATGATGGATACCATTCTGCGTGGGCTGAAGTGGAAGACCTGCCTCTGTTATCTCGACGACATCGTCGTGTTTTCGCCTGACTTTGACACTCACCTCTCCCGACTGAAGCACGTTTTGACCTGCCTCTCTGACGCCGGCCTTCAGCTCAACTTAAAGAAGTGTCATTTTGCCGCCCGCCAACTTACCATTTTAGGCCATGTTGTCTCTAAGGACGGTGTCCGTCCGGACCCGGCTAAACTTCGTGCTGTGGCTGCGTTTCCTCGACCTACTTCTATCAAAGATCTGCGCATCTTCCTGGGTCTGTGCTCCTACTTCCGTAGGTTTATACGCAACTTTGCCTCAATTGCTGCACCTTTGACACAACTTCTGTCCGGCAGTTCCGATCTTTCTCAGTGGCCGCAAGTTTCTGACGACGCCTTCGATTCTTTGCGCCGTATCCTCACCGCACCGCCGATACTGCGCCATTTCGAACCAAACGCACCTACCGAGGTCCATACTGACGCCAGTGGGGTAGGCATCGGCGCCGTACTCGCACAACGCAAATCTGGCTTCATCGAATACGTCGTTGCCTATGCCAGCCGCACGATAACAAAGGCTGAATCTAACTACTCGGTCACTGAAAAAGAGTGTCTGGCGATAGTTTGGGCCCTTACCATGTTCCGCCCTTACCTCTACGGACGCCCGTTTGACGTCGTGACCGACCACCATGCGCTATGCTGGCTTTCCTCTCTGAAAGATCCATCCGGTCGCCTCGCGAGGTGGGCCCTTCGCCTCCAGGAGTACGATATCCGCGTCGTGTATCGTACTGGTCGCAAACATCAAGACGCCGATGCTCTGTCCCGCTGCCCACTTCCAGCCAATATTTCCAGCCTTTCCGCCTTCGACGCCTCCTCACCTATGCTTCACATCAGCGCCATGCCTTCCTCGCAGCGTGCCGACCCATGGATCTCTTCTCTTATTGACTTCCTCGCCAACCCTACGGCTGCTTCGCCTTCGCGCGCTCTTCGCCGCCATGCTTCCCATTTCTCAATACGTGATAACCTCCTTTATCGCCGCAACTACACCTCAGACGGCCGCAAGTGGTTGCTAGTTATTCCTCGTCACCTTCGCTCGGAAGTCTGCGCCCATTTTCATGCTGACCCGGAGTGTGGTCATGTCGGAGTGTTCAAGACCTACGATCGCATCCGACTACGATATTATTGGCGTGGCATGTACACATTCATCCGCAAATACGTGCGGTCATGCCTTACCTGTCAACGTCGCAAGCCACCTCCTCATCGTTCTGCTGGAGAATTGCAGCCGCTACCTTGCCCGCCACGCCCATTTGACCGCGTCGGCATTGACTTATACGGTCCCCTCCCGTACACTTCGGCCGGCAACCGTTGGGCTATCGTCGCGGTTGATCATTTGACAAGGTATGCCGAAACCGCAGCCCTTCCAGCCGCCACAGCCTCAGAGGTGGCCTCGTTTATTTTAAACCGATTCATCCTTCGTCACGGCGCCCCTCGCGAACTGCTGAGCGACAGAGGCCGCGCCTTTCTGTCGGATGTTGTGAAAGCACTGCTCACCAAGTGCAATATAATTCACCGAAGCACCTCCGCATATCATCCGCAAACCAACGGTCTCACCGAGCGCTTTAACCGTACCCTCGGTGACATGTCATCTATGTATGTCTCTTCAGATCAGTCAAACTGGGATCTTGTCCTTCCGTACGTGACCTACGCGTACAACACCGCAACGCAGTCCACTACCGGATTTTCTCCTTTCTTTCTCCTTTACGGCCGTCACCCTTCTGCTACCATCGACACCATTCTCCCGTACCAACCCGATGCTTCCGAGTATACGCCTCTATCTGAAGCCGCCCAGCACGCCGAAGACTGTCGCCGCATCGCCCGTGCCCTCACGACTGACACCCAGTGCAGAGAGAAATCCCGCCACGACCTCAGCCAAACAACACCATACTTCGCCAACGGCTCCCTTGTGTGGCTCTGGATTCCGACGAATACTCCGGGTTTGTCATCAAAATTTCTTGCCAAGTACCATGGCCCATACCGCGTACTGGAGCGCACATCTCCAGTTAATTACACTGTAGAACCTCTCAACCCATCTTCTGATCGCCGCCGCCGTGGACGCGAGACTGTTCACGTCCAGCGCCTCAAGCCATTCTACGACCCAGCCGTCCTGCCTGCGCCCTGAGTCGCCAGGTTGGCTCCTTTTCTCCCCGGGGGCAATTGTAAAGACGAAGACGAACATTCTGTGCAGCGGCGGCAGTGCCATCGCTGCGCGTGCTTTGGGCTCGCTTTGGCTGACCGCAGACTGTTGCCGCCCTGCTCCTTCAATAAGGTCCCAGTGCCTTTAATAAACCCCCGTCTTACAATTTATTTTTTAGTTGCAAATAAACACTCAGGGTAATGAACCCACGCAGGAGTAGATGCAAGGTAGGAAAATGTCAATAGCGGATAACAATTTGTGATCACAGGGGTATCGGATGGTAATGATGTCAATTCAAGGTGATTAACATTCTCTAAAGGATTCGGCTGAGGTACAGTTCACAACACTAGATGGTGAAGTGTTTTCTATTGTTCTTTTAAGAGATACCTTACTAAAGGGAACCAGGATATTTGTTTGAGAAGTGATGGTTTTCGCACTGTTAGTTTTCGAGGAGTGGCAGAATGGTTCCTGAAGGTATTCTGCTTTTGTCATGTAGAAGCGTCCGTGATAAAGCAGGTACAAAAACTCTACGCTCAGCTAGGCCGGGAGTGAAGGTCTGTTTTCTTGGATATGTTTGAATAGTTTCTAAATTCGTTCTAATTTGCCTATTAAATATTCTGGTGAGGTCTCCAAATAATATTTATTTATTTGTTATTTATTTATTCGATACTGTCAATCCCATCAGCGATCGTAACAGGTAGGGCATTCAAAAGTACAGAGGCACACAAAAAAATTACAATGGTAATTAATCAAAGTACATAAAAAATATGACACAAGATTATACATTAGAAGATACGTATAACAAATAAACCAGAATGAGGAGCATGTGACAAGATTTTGGCGGACAAATAATACCACAAGTGAAAACACAAACGGAAGGAATAACTTCGTAATGACATATATGAACTCAATAAATACTAAGATATAAGTAGTTGATTTTCCACACGTGTGCTAAAGGAATTTAATGATGGATTACTAACAATGGATGTGTTCAAGGTGTTCCATTCACGTATAGCACGAGGGAAGTATGAATATTTGAAAGTGTCAGTACGGAATGAAAACTCGTTTAGAGTGTGTATGTGTTTATTACGTGTTTGTCGCGTTTGTGATTTTGATATGTATCTTGAAGTGTCGACTTTTAATTGATTGTGTACGAGTTGATACATGGTTTTAAGGCGCGCTAGTTTTGCTCTGTTTTGAAGGGTTAGTAGTCCTGCGTGTTTGAGGTGTTCTGTTGGTGAGTCTGTCAACCTGTGTTTATTAAATATACATCTGACCGCCTTCCTCTGCACTGCTTCTATTTGTTTAGTAAGCTTGTTAGTGAAAGGAAACCAAACAACATTAGCATACTCTAGAATTGGTCTGACATATGTGTTATACGCTGGGAGCTTTGTTTCTGATGGTGCTAGTTTGAGGCGTCTGTTAATGAAAAAATTACCGACGATTACGTTACTTCCTAATGCGAAATTTGAGCGCAGCAAATAAGCTGTTTCACCTTTTCGATAGATTGAGGCAAAGAAATCGAGCAACACATGTATGAAAAATAACTGTTTTAAGGCGGTTGATGTGACATTGTTAACATGAGAATCCCATCTGAGGTCAGAGGTCAGTGTTATGCCTAAATATTTATATTCGGACACCGAATCAAGAGGAATGTTGCTTGATGTGTACTGGAAATTTGATTGGTGTATCTTTCTGGTTAGGGATAAAGAAACTGATTTTTTAACATTAATAGTCATCTGCCATTCTTCACACCACTTGGTCACTGCTGTTAAAGCGTTCTTTAAAGCTATGTAGCCATTGACGCAGTTAATTTTCTGGTAAAGTACACAGTCGTCGGCAAAGAGTTTAACATTGTGAGAAATACTAGTAGGTAAGTCGTTTATAAAAATTAAAAATAATACTGGGCCAAGAACACTTCCTTGTGGCACGCCGGATGTAACATTAGCTGTTTCGGACTTAGCATTGTTAATTTCGACGAATTGAGTACGGTCAGTCAAATAATCAGCGATCCAATCTACTATAGGGCCAGCTCCAAGGGTTGCATTAAGTTTCATAATAAGCTTGGAATGTGATACGCGGTCTAAAGCTTTCGAAAAGTCTAAGAAAATGAGATCAATTTGTTTCTGTTGATCAATAGCGAAGGATATGTCATGTGTAAGTTCGATTAGTTGTGTGACTGTAGAAACTCCTTTCGGAAAGCCGTGCTGAAAATGTATTAAAATTTGATTTTCCTTTAAGTAGGTTGTTGTGTGCTTTAAGATAATGTGCTCTAGTAACTTGCATACAGTGCTTGTTAGTGAAATTGGTCTGAAATTTGAGGGATCTGATATGCTTCCTGTTTTGTGTATAGGTGTCACTTTAGCTATTTTCCATTCTTTAGGAATGGTGTGCGATGACAATGACTTTTTAAAAAGTATTACTAAATATTTTGCTACCCATTCGGCATATCTACGCAAGAAAATGTTAGAGATTCCATCAGGTCCTGATCCTTTCTTTGTGTCCAAGTTTAATAAGAGGTTTAAGACTCCTGTTTCTGTTACAGTAAGGGGCTCTAATTTATTTCCTGAGCAAAAACTAATACGAGGCTTAATTCCGTTGTCTGTAGTGAAAATAGAAGTAAAGTAGGTATTCAGCGTGGTTGCAATATTTCTGTTTTCCTCTGGAGAAGCTTGGTTATCTTTTCGTGATTTAGGGTTCACGTGACGCCAGAACTTTTGGGGAGCATCTTTTAAGAAACGAGTCAGCGTATTAGTAAAGTAAAATGTTTTAGCTGTTTTTATTTTGGTTTTCAAATCAGTGATGGCCGAGTTTATTTTTTCAATTGTTTTTGGTGATGGATGGCGTTTCTGCACTTTTTTCAGCCGTCGAACTTTTCGCTTGGCATGAATTACGGTTCGAGTTATCCATGGATTACGTTTGCGTATTCTCTTAGTCTTGGTTGGCACATAATTAGTAACGCAATATGACACGTTTTTGAATATCTGCCACAATGTTTCTATGTCAGTATTTATGTCATCTGAGAGTTGCTGAAATGGTGTTAGTTCGTGTGATAAAGTATCAAGCATGGTAGTGTCGTCAGCTCGGTTGTAGTCTGGGTACGTTATTGTAGATGGAAAACAAGGGGCACGATAGTGATGCGGGACAGAACACATTACAAGTTTGTGATCAGACAGGCCATTTAAAATTTCAACCTTTGTTTCTCGACAGGAGAAGTGACTACTCAGGAAAACTAAATCTAAAACATTAGAGCTGGTTCCTTGCACACGTGTGGGATCTGTTACAATTTTCGAGAGGTTAAAAGAAAGCATTATATCAAAAACAACATCAGCGCAAGGTGAGGTATGGTGCATTGTATTCCAGTTAATATCAGGAAGATTGAGTGAGGTGTGGTGCAGTGTATTCCAGTTAATATCAGGAAGATTTAAATCCCCTAAAAGTATTCGTCTCACCCCCTTAACATGATGTTGCATATACTTATACAATGAATGAAGTAGGATAGGATCAGAACAAAGACTAAGATAGACGCAACCCACAACGATTGCAGAATCAGAAAAGCAGAGTTTGCAAAAAATTACTTCAACCCCCTCAACTTCAGGTAACGTAACGAAATGTATATCTTTTCTTATCACTAATGCCACGCCTCCGCCTCGCATCAGCCTGTCCTTGCGTGCTATGGAGTAGTTGGGGGAATTACTTCAAAGGCTTTGATTTCGCTTGTCAGCCAAGTTTCTGTTATAGCCATGAATTCTGGCTTTAAACCTAATAATAAAGATTCCAAGGGACCGAGCTTATTGATAATACTACGCGCATTAATGTTCACGAAAGTTATTTGGGACGTTGTGGACGGTGCGTGCGTATACAGCCCGTGTACTTGTGTTTTGGTATTTTGCCTCGGTTAGTAAAGGTACCGGTGTAACCGGATGAGCTGCAATTGGTGACACTTCACATTTCTCGTTGTCCCAAAAGTACAATTCACCGTTTATCTAGTTTGTTGAAAACCAGCGACACTTTTTCACCCCAATCTTTTCTTGGCTTCCCGTATTTCCATAGCTTTTTTCTGAATTCGCGGACACGAGGCGAAAAATCGCGGACACGAGGCTTATGGTTCTATGGACTCCCTGGCAGCGTTGCAAGACGCTGTCGCGTTCCACTCTTATAGGCGAAGCTTAACATCTTAACCACACATCAGTGACCGCACTTTAGGTCACAAAAGTGCCCGACTGAAATATGACGGGTATCCACCGAGATACGTAAGACAGTTACTGCGTAATTTCCTTTCCTCAAATACAATTTTCATTTTCTTCATTACGGGCCCTCTTTGTCTTTCTTCTTTCACTCCCACTTCCTCCCTTCCTGTACGCTGCGGTTCAGGTGTCCACCGAGATGACAGAGAATTACTGCGCCATTTCCTTTCCTCAAAAAGCGTTGCGTTCAAAGTGCAAGGCATCGCCTCGCTGGTGGAATGCGTCAACGAACAGCATTGGGCTACAGGAACGTTACCAATATCCTGGAAGACAGCCGAGGTTCGGTTCATTCCGAAGCCGAACAAACCCCTTAAACTGGATAATCTAAGACCGATATCGCTGACCTCGTGTTTGGGGAAGCTCATAGAGAGGGTCATCAACACGAGACTGAGTAGATACTTAGAAAAAACAACCTCCTACCTAATATTCAATTCGGCTTTCGCCCTCACCTATCGACGCAGCACGCCCTCTTGTACCTGTACAATGACCTCCTTGAGACACCTCCCAAGTCACAGACAAGGGCCATCCTGGCACTTGATTTGAAAGGAGCGTTCGATAACGTTCTACATAAAAACATCCTGCAAAGCCTCGCCGATATCAACTGTGGCGCAAGAACCTACAACTATATCAAAAACTTCTTATAAGCCTGGCAAGCCACTATAAACTTCGGTGGAATAAAATCAGATCCCATCACTCTAGGCCCGAGGGGAACTCCGCAAGGGGCGGTACTGTCACCTCTCTTGTTCAATTTGGCTATGAAAGATCTACCAGGCCTTCTTTCAGAAATCCCCGGCATCAAACACACATTGTATGCGGATGATATCACTGTCTGGTGCAACTCGGGGAGTGACGCCGAGATCGAGAAGCGTCTTCAAGCAGCAGCCGACACGGTGGACCGGTACGCCAGGGAGAGAGGCCTCCAGTGTGCGCCGGAAAAGTCCGAGTTGCTAATCCTGAAGAACCCGAGGACACCCCTAGCGCAGAACATCTCGGTGTATATAGAGAACCACCCAGTACAGAAACGCACGGAGATCAAGATCCTAGGGCAGTATATCCCGCAGGGGCGACTGAACACCACCACTATGAAGAGGCTTAAAACATCCACCGAGCAAATCCTCCGCATGATACATCGGTTTGGTTTGGTTTAGTTTATTGGGGTTTAACGTCCCAAAGCGACTGAGGCTATGAGAGACGCCGGAGAGAAGGGCTCCGGAAATTTCGACCACCTGGGGTTCTTTAACGTGCGCTGACATCGTATCCGAAATAAACACCATGGCATGAAGGAAAGGGACACCATCCGCTTAGTGCAAGCTTTCGTGATCTCTCGGATAATGTACGGGACGGCATTCCTTAACCTCTCCAGGTCGGAAATTGAAAAGTTGGAGGTACTCATCAGGAAAGCCTACAAGACGGCACTGGGCCTACCGAACTCCACGCCAACGGCAAAGCTCATGGCTCTAGGAGTACATAATACCCTCAAAGAGATGTGGGAAGCACAATGGCTCTCACAACTGAATCGGCTCGCACTTACAAAACACGGCAGAGAACTGCTCGATAAAATCCATGTTAATCTGCCCTATACAATTGACCAAAGGGAAGAGGTCCCATGCGATGTGAGAAGACGCATAAACGTGCACCCCATTCCGCGGAATATGCATCCCGCATATAACACCGAGAGGAGGAAAGCAAGAGGTGAAGCCCTGCAGAAGAAATGGGACAAGGAAATTAACACCCTTTACGTGGACGCAGCAGGACCAAAGAATGGAGTCATGACTATTGTGGTCTCAACGCCTTCAGGGTCGATAGTGAAAAAACTGCGCCTCAGTGAAAACATCTAACCCCACTCACGCAGAGGAGGCAGCTATTGCATTAGCTGTAGCATCTAACCCCAACGCCGTTGTGCTCACTGATTCCCAGAACGCCTGTCGCAACTTCAATAACGGATTAATTCACAAGTCAGGGTTGTCATTGCTGACTAAGCATCCACCCAACCAGGTCTCAGTCATCTGGTTCCCCGGTCACCTGGAACTACCAGGAGGAAACGAAGCCGCCCACAGGCATGCCCGAGCTCTTCTATACCGGGCGTCTCCCCCTGATGACCATGAAAGGTGCCGCGACCTAATAGGTTTAGCAGTGTATGCTGACAATCTTGCGCCATACAGAACAGCCAGAAAGGAGTACCCAACAGCACACAAATCCCTCAACAAGTTAGAAGAGAACACCCTTAGGAGACTACAAACCAACACATACCCAACAACAGCTAAATTACACCAGTGGTACCCTACACTGTACTCTCCGCAGTGTCCACATTGTGGAGCGGTAGGTAACCTCTACCATATGGTGTGGGCATGCCAATATAATCCCTTCGTTGACCCCATTCCCATCCCCTCGGAGGAGCAGTGGGAGGCTATTCTGCTCAGCGATGATCCTGACCGTCAGCACTGGCTGGTGGGGAGGGCCAGCGCAGCAGCAGCAGCCAGTGGACTACCGGACTAGGCGGCCCACCCACATGCTCTGAGAACATTGAAGAAATAAAGATGTTTGTAATCAATCAATCGCACCGAACGGGTGGTGGCGTTCTGTTCCGTGGACTCCCTGGCAGCGCTACAAACACGCCGTCGTGTTCCGCTCCTAAAGGCGAAGCGTAAGCGTCATTAATTAGCAGTTAATTAGCATTCAGACATTACTCAGTAATTAACCGTTAATTAGTGATCCGTCATCACTTAGTAATTAGTACTCAATTATATGTGACGCCACCAGTGCCCCAGAAGCAGTCAAAGTGGTGCGGAAAAGGCTTTCGCCTCTACGCACTTTAGACAGTCAAAGTGCCCCCTGAATTTTTCAGAAGGTTCCACGCACGTCACGCGTTACGGTCATCACCATTTTCGTTTGCACGGATACTTCTAACGCTAACGTATTAATCACGATGGTTTATTTACTTTTTATTGCTGACTTCTGCAATAAACGGAAGCCAGCAGTCACCGAAACCGTGGAGCATAGAGATCTTTAAGTAGAACAAGCTGTCGGGCTAGCTGGTGAATTACTCTGACATGGTAAAATTGCGCGAAAGGATGAAAGGAAAAGCGTGCAAAAAGGTCGGAATGCAAAGTCAGGCCGATAGCGACTCCGTATTTATTTTATTTTATTTTTTATTTATAGAATACTGCAGACCCAAAGATAGGTCTAAGCTGTAGGGGCAAAATAGCATAAAAAGAAGCGCGGCAAATAACATGGAAGAAACTAACATATCAGTAATAGAACATAGTGAAGAACAAGGAAAAACAACTCAGCAATTATCAATAAGCAATTTTGTTAATGGCATCGATGCTGTTTACAACCTCAGGGGGAGTTCATTCCATTGAGTTATTTTGTGGGGGGAAAAAAAAGAGTATTTAAAAGCATTGATTCTAGCGCTGTACGGTGTTAGTGATTCCGTGTGACGATGTCGTGTTAGTCGGGTTGTGATCGGCTTAAGAAAGAAATCAGGGCTCATGGAGAGATTGTTATTTTTGAGTAGGAAAAAAAATTTCAATCGCTGAAGTTTTCTTCGCGTTTGCAATATTTGTATGTTGTTCATGGTGTTTATGTATGGTGTTTATGTGCATAAAGGTGGAAGGTTTGGCAAGTCAACATCTCTCATAAATGACAAAAGGAGGGCCAAAAAAAAAAGACGATGCACGAAGACAGAACACACATCACGAGCGCTCGTGGTGTTTGTTCTGTCTCCGTCCGTCGTCTTGTTTTCGCGCTCCTTTTGTCATGGGGCCGCCGCGGTGGCTCAGTGGTTATGGTGCTCGGCTGCTGACCCGAAAGACGCGGGTTCGATCCCGACCGCGGCGGTGGAATTTTGATGGAGGCGGAATTCTAGAGGCCCGTGTACTGTGCGATGTCGATGCTCGTTAAAGAACCCCAGGTGGTCGAAATTTCCGGAGCCCTTCTCTACGGCGTCTCTCATAGCCTTAGTCGCTTTGGGACGTTAAACCCCATAAACCAAACCAAACCAAACCTTTTGTTATGGGCGTCCCACAACATAAATGTTGCGGGGTAAGTTCAGGGTGCCAATGGTGTTTACTGCAGCTTTCAAGCGGGTAAAGCTATGCCCCCGCATCACCAAACAAGGAGCATAGGAAAGTTCTTGTGGCAAGAAGCACGCTAAGCATTTTGGGGAACGCGGCGTCGCTCTCATATACGAGGTACCATTAACTTGTGGTAAAAAGTACGTAGGCCAGACTGGACGCTGCGTTAACGATCGTGCACGGGAACATGACCTATCGTTATCAACTGGGGTGGGTTCAAACTTGCCTGAACATTCTCTGACTTGCCGGGACTGCAGGCCGCTGCTGGGTGAAAGAAGAATTCTGAGCAAGAGCCGCAGCACAATCGCACGTGAACTGATGGATGCTTAATAAAACAGCGCAAAAAACGACGGAAAAGAGAACAGAGGACGAGCGCAGTCCTGTGTTCTCCTTTCTCTGGTGCGTCGTCTTTTGCGCTGTTTTATTAAACATCCATACCAACTAGCCCAACTAAACATTTTCCAGAACTGATGGAAGCCTATATCATAAAGAAAAATGAGCGTGATTGTATCGACGATTCTTCTGCTGAGCTGTAAAACAGTGAAATGGCCTTTCTTGATAAGAAGTTGTAAGATTCGGCCTTGCTGTCTATAGTTTGTAACATGCGCGGTATTGACAGCGCATGCTTTTTTTTCTGTTTCTCTACATAGTGGCGCGTTCTACGAACAAAATTAGTTGTCAGTTTGCGCTCGTACTGTACCATGTCTCGTGTGGAGAGTGCTCTTTTGCCGGCATTTTATCATGTCAGATATAGGGGATTTTTTTCTGCATTGTGGCGTTGATCAGTGGAAAATGAACCGTTTAAATAATTAATAATTAAATAGAAATCAGAACAAAAACAACCACAATCTGCCAGTGGGATTTGAAGCCACTATCTGCGTATTTCTATGGCGACAGCTGTCCAATCTTCTGCTTTCGGTGGTAATTATGGGCAGTGAAACCAAGCCTTGAGAGTGTTCACCAGCGCCACACTCGTCCACAGGAGCGGACGTAGTACGTTCTCTATTACCCCGAGTGCCACACGTGAAACGTGATCGAACGATGGGGGGCGGTAGGTGCGCGAAAGTCCTCTTTTGCTACCTATGACACTAAGACAGCCAGAACCACGGCCGTCGTTAAGCTATTGAACAGACCAGGGAAGAAAAAAAAAAGAGGTGGTCGTTATGACCTACACGACGGACGCCAACAGTCTCCCAAACAAAGGAGAGTAAGGACCTCTAATTCTTTCAATTTGGCGATGTTTATCAATGGGAGATCAATAGTTGAAGTAACTAATATTTTATTAGGAAGCAGGAGAAAAAAACTCAGGGGCACTTTGCGTCTCTAAATTGCCGCAAAACGAAACCTATTCTTGGCTCACAGTTTTTTTTCATATTTTATGTTTCCCATTTAATTTTTCACTTTATTTTTTATTTTGTTTTTTTTTATTATTTTTGTTTTTTTTTATTTTTTTTTTTATTTTACTGTTTATTTTTGTTCCTTTTCTTATTTTTATTTTTTATTTTGGTATATTTCATTTACGAGAGCCATGTATTCACTAGATGCACCTTTACTCACGCTCAAACCTGTGCGGCTGTGCTTCAACGTGCTCCTTGCTGGAAACAGCGCATCGGCCGTTGGCCGAGGTCTAGCGACGTCTCAGGACACTACGGACTCGTACAAAGTTGTACTTCCCCGATTGCCTACCGGTAATGTTGTCCTTAATACCATTTTCCTGCATGCTGACCTTAAGGGTCGCCCGTACCGAGCGCCTGACTTCCGTGACGCACTCGCACAGATATTGGATCTCCGGGAAATTTTGTGCATTGGTCAATACCAAATGAGCCACGTGTGGATGGTTACCTGCGAGAGTAGTTCTTCCAAACAGAAGCTTGTTAACAAAGCGGAGTTTCCTGTCAAAGGACTGCGGTGCATGGTGTTTGACCCGGATACTAAGAACGTCAAGGTTAAGCTCCTTTGGCTTCCCCGCTATATGGAACACCGGATGATTGTGGAAGCATTAGAGCCTTATGGCACGATTCAGTCTGTGGAGCGTGAAAAGTGGCGGTGCCCAGGGATGGAGCATATGGAAACGTCGAACCGTGAAATCTCCCTCACACTCAAGGATGGAGTGTCAGCAAGCACAATCCCACACACACTTAATGTTTATGGAGTGCAGGCATTAGTCCTTATCCCAGGGAGACCTCCACTGTGCCTCCGATGCAGCCGGGTTGGGCATGTACGGCGCCAGTGTCGCACGCCTCGGTGCACCCAGTGCCGACGCTTTGGCCATACTGCGGAGAACTGTGTCTTGAGGTACGCTGACAGGCTGCGTCAAGGCCAGTGGTCACGGGAAGATGACGTGGCATCAGAACACATCATGGATGTGTCTGAGGTTGTCGACGCGACCGGAGAACTAAGTCGTGAGCATCGAATAGATAGGGAACAGAAGGCTTCAACACCTCAAATCAACACGGAATCTCAAGCGACTGGCCATCTAGCATCCGCGCCTCCAGAACGAAAACCGCCGGACCCGGCCCCCCCCCCTCCCCCCCCCCCCGTGAGCGCTACAGAGACTGCTGTGCTTGCTGCACAGGAACACCTCGTCGCCACAGGCCAACGTCCAGATATGCCTCCTGTGGAGTCAGACGAGGCGATACAGCCAGTGAATGCTCGCCGATCCTCCTCTGTTGCTGATTCTGCTTCGTCGTTGAAGGGTAACGGTGAGCCGTGTGTGGCGTCGATCTCTGCCGTGTCCGGTTCTCTGTCGGCTGTTAGTGTGGCAGCGAGTGATGTGCTCCCCTCGGGTTCGTGGGCCGAGGCCTTGGCTGTTTCAGAGGAAGACATGGACAGCACCGCACCTTTGAAACGTCCAGCAGATGCTGACGAGGTGTGTATCGATGGCGCTGACCACAAGGCACAATGTGTAGAGGCCACGGGAAGGGTGGCGTTAAAGAGGAGGGCGATGTCTGCCCGAGAGGCTGCCAATTTGGAGGCGGGCCACCCCATTCCAGGGGATGGCGTTTGTTAAGACTGGCACCAAAAATGGCGAGCGTCGCAGCATATCAAGTCGCTACCCTTAACGTTAGGAGTATGCGTAATCGTAGGAGGCAACAGCAGGTACGGCATCTCTTAAACAAATGGAGTGTGTGTATGGCCGCTATCCAGGAAACAAAGTTGTCCTCTGATGAAGATACAGCAGCTGCTCTGGAGCCTTTTTTGTCGGAATACAACATTATTGTTAGCCACGCGAGAGGCTTATCAGGAGGTTGTATGCTATTCCTGGCGAACGCGCTAGAGATAACAGCCATGTCTTATTGCATAGATGACGAGGGGCGACTTATATGCTGTGATCTCACAATTTCAGGTGAACAGTGGCGGATTATTTGTGTTTACGCCCCCACAAAGCAGCGCGATAGAAGGCTTTTCTTTCTGTCATTAGTTGAACATTTGTGCACGGACCGCAAAATTATATTGTTGGGAGATTTTAATTGCGTTTGTAGGGATGAGGACCGATCAGTGGTATGTAAGAGATACGACCCTAGTGCTGCATTACTTACCGACTTGGTTTCTGAATATAGTCTTGTGGACGTGGGACAGGAAAAAGGCGACAGTATGCATTTCACTCATTTTCAGTTTTCCTCTAATGCTTGCCTTGACAGAATTTACGTTTCTGTAGACGCGTTAGCAAGTGTGTTTGGCTGCTGGGTGCGGCCGATCTTCTTCAGTGACCACTGTATGGTGTCTCTTCAGATAGGGAGGTACACTCGGCATGTACTTCACCCTCGATGGGAGTTGTGGAAGATGAATAACTGTCTGCTCTCAGACGAAATCTTTCAGCGTGCTGTACCTACTTGTTTGAAGGACGTATGGTCACGCCGTGATCTGTCCGTTTTTCAAAAGTGGGATTTGTTTAAACAGGAGATCAAAAACTTGGCAATTGAGGCCTCAGCAAGAATCGCTTTCCTGAAGAGACACCACCTTCGTGAGCTTGGGCGTACCCTAACGGAGCTACATGAGCTAGAGAGGATAAGCCCGGTGCCTATCTCGAAGAGATTTATAACGTAAAAGCAGAGCTTCAACAATTTGCGACAGAAAGATCTAAGGGGGCCTTGATACGATCTAGGTCCCGAAGGTTTCTTGATGAGCAACCTTCTCGTCGGGCCCTGAGTGGTGAAAAAGAGAATGCTCTTGCGAAGGAAATATTGGAAATTCAGTATGGTGATTGCACATACAACGATGCGCCTGGTATTCTTGCTGCTTTCTTTGACTATTATCGAAAGATGTTTGGCAGTTGCGAAGATCCAAATCAGGGTTTCGATTACAGTTCCTTACTCGGAAACTTCCCTCGACTTGACGATGAGAAGTGTGCTATAGTGAAGGAACCTATCACTTTTCATGAAATTCAATCAGCCATTTCTGCCCTGCGGAGCCAGAAATCTCCTGGGCCAGATGGTATTACTAGCGAATTCTATAAAACCTTTTCGCCTTGCCTAGTGCCTGTTTTGATGGAAGTTTTCCAAGCATCTTATGATGTGGGTGTCCTGCCTCCCACTTTCTATTCTGGGCACACAATATTAATTCCCAAAAGCAAAGATACTAATCGGTTGAAAATTGTTGAGGGATATCGTCCAATTTCCCTCTGCAATGTTGATTACAAAAGTTGTGCCAAGGTTATTAGCAGTCGTCTGCAGTTAGTCATTATGGACTTGGTAGGTTCGCATCAGGTCTGTGGTATTAGAGGCCGCAGTATTAAAACACATATCCATATTGCACGTTCAGTATTAGAGACAGTATCAGATGAGACAGGCCAAGTAGCTCTGATTCAAATTGACTTGGCGAAGGCGTTTGATAAAGTTCGGCACGATTTCTTGTTCGTGGTCTTGGAGTATGCTAATATTGGTGACGTCTTGCTCAAAGGCATAAGGCTGTGCTATAAGAACTCCTATACAAGGGTTATTGTTAATCAGGAGCTAACGAAACCAATACCACTGGAAGCATCTGTTCGTCAAGGATGTCCACTGTCTCTATTGTTGTTTGCCCTATATCTGGAACCCCTCTGTCTCAGTATAAGTAACAGCGCAGCTATCCGCGGTTTCTCTCTGGCTCAATGTGAAGTTAAAGTTTTAGCCTATGCTGATGATGTCGCCCTCTTTTGTTCTGACAAAAAGAGTGTACTTGAGGCTCTAAACTTGACTAAACAGTTCTGTGTTGTATCAGGCGCGGCTCTTAATTTAGAGAAATCCAAAGGTTTTTGGTTGGGTTATTGGGGAACTAGGCGAAGCCAGTTCGGTGGCATATGCTGGGACAGTAGCCCTCTTGAGTACCTAGGCGTTCCGCTGCGCCCAGTTCGCAACAGTACAGCCTACTGGGATTCACAAATTGTAACTCTACGGCGGCCAACACAGGCTTGGATGGGTAGGGAACTCTCAGTGTTTGCGAGGGCACAGGTCTGTAACATATTTTTGTTTGCAAAGCTCGCGTATGTCCTTCAAGTCCTGCATTGTGCGAGGAGGAAGGTGCAAGCAATACACAGAATATTTGCAACATTCGTTTGGCGCTCTCAATGGGAGCCCATGAGGCGAGACAACTTGTTCCTTCCCTTAGAGGGTGGTGGAGTGGGTCTTGTTCACCTGTTCGTGCATCAACTTGTTTCCCGTTTTTTTCTTTTTAAAATCGACAAACCACCCGTTTCTGGTAGCTGTGCTCATTAGGCGGCTTAGTTTTCATTTCCCTTACTTATTCGCACCGACTGTGCAGGCTTGTGAGGGGACTTTATGGGGATTCCTTAAGGAGGTTGCCGACACTTTCAATTTCCTCACTGTGCGCTTCTCTTTAGGTTACCTGCATAGCCTCTCGAGAAAACAGATGACCCAGGCCCTCACTGAGTCTTTGTTCCCTACACCATTGTATCGGCAGCCTTATCTGGGGTCTTTGGACATCAGTGTTCTAAAGCGTGTTAGGCGGATGTGCATTCAGGCAGCCGCTAAAACGTTCTTTTTGAAACTACACACAGCGACGCTGCCTGTCAAGACATTTCTTAATGACAAGGGGATGTTTGCACCCTGGAATGTGAATTGCCGTCTGTGTAACGTGCCTCAGACAATTGATCATTGCTTCATCCTGTGCTGTGATGCCATGTTCTTTTGGGACATACTACAACGAACTCTTAAGAAGGACATTGAAATTACACCATACACTATTAGATTTCTGCCTGTTGACAAAAACTCTGCTATGCCTTATGATCTGTTTATGTTGATGGGACTATTCAGTCTTTGGAAAAGCCGTATGATGGACAGAAATGCCGAGCCACCAAGATCGTCCAAATCTGTATTTCGTGAACAGTGTGCTTTGGTGAGGAGTGTATATGCTGCACGCGAAGAACCTCCAAGCTGGCTGCCGTGCCTAGATGCATGTGTGTGCCTCCCTGAATTTTGATGTTTTGATGGGGATGCAGTGTTGAGTTAGGGCTATGGCGGGCTCCTATTAAGCAGCCCGGTAACTTGAGACGCGAACCAGTCTGATTGAAGTTTTCCTCCTTTCTACGGAAGTTCTTCCATGCAATAAAGAAAAAAAAGAGCCTTCCTGGCGGAGTGGTAGCGTCTCTGCTTCAAATGCGAAAGGCCCTGGTTCGATTCCAAACCTCGACGCAGATTCTTTTTAAAATGCGGACAAGTCTGCCGACACGGCTGCTGACGACAGTATGAGACATCGAAGGCTTTCGCCTTAAATACAACCACAATCTGCCAGTGGGATCCTAACCCACTGCCTTCGAATTTCGCGTCCCGTGCTCTACCAACTCAGCTACGGCGACGACTATCCAATCTTCTCCTTTCGGGGGTATTTATGTGCCGTGCAGTGCAAATGAACGTTAAATTTAATTTCGTTTTTTTCTGCCCTTAAGGTACTCTGCCCATTAGAGAGGGGAGGGACTAAGAGAGTCATCAGTAAAAACTCGCACAAGACAACGCAAGAGAAGGGATTGCAAATTTCGAGTTGACATCTGTTGATGACAAGCACAAAGGTACAAAGGATACAAACGCATATGTAATGAACACGAAGGAAAATTGCAATGTGACAAGAAATAGCGCGGCAGGAGCCCGAAATTCATTTGTAGCATCTTGACAGTCATAACAACGAAAACACTGAAATATAGAATATTACGTACACGTATACAAAAGAGATTTTCAAAACTTCACAAAAGGTGATTTTCAAGTGTATTCTTAAGCACAGGTGTATTATTTGTACTTGTTAATCAGGGGGATAAACGGTTCTAGCCTTGCTAGTTTTGGGCAGGGTGTCGAACCGGAACCTAACCTGAACCCGAAACCGGAACCGAATTTCCACCCGGAACCGGAGCCGACGAACCGAACCCATATTTTATTCGCCATCTTGGAACTGAACCCGAACCGGAACGATTCAAAGGAACCGTTCCGAACCGGTTCGGAGCTCGGTTCAGCCCCACTTTTTTTGCAACCCGGCACACTTTCTTTTTTTCAGACAAAATGAGATAGCCTAGCGAGCCGCCGCGGTGGCTCAGCGGTTATGGTGCTCGGCTGCTGACCCGAAAGACGCGGGTTCCATCCCGGCTGCGGCGGCTGAATTTTTTTGGAGGAGAAATTCTAGAGGCCCGTGTACTGTGCGATGTCAGGGCACGTTAAAGAACCCCAGGTGGTCGAAATTTCCGGAGCCCTCCACTACGGCGTCTCTGATAGCCTTAGTCGCTTTGGGACGTTAAACCCCATAAACCAAACCAACCAGATAGCCTAGCGCGTAGGTTTACCCATCCGAAGCTGTCTGCGCTGGAAAGTGGGAGAATGGCGCCCAGTTTATGAGACAACAAAATTGATTGGTTTGGTTTATGGTGTTTAACGTCCCAAAGCGACTAAGGCTATGGAGATACCGTAGTGGAGGGCTCCGGAAATTTCGACCACCTGGGGTTCTTTAACGTGCACTGACATCGTACAGTACACGGGCCTCTAGAATTTCTCCTCCAAATAAATTCAACCGCCGCAGCCGGGATCGAACCCGCGTCTTTCGGGTCAGCAGCCAAGCACCATAACCACTGAGCCACCGCGGCGGCACAACAAAATTGAATGAAGTATGATGTGTGGGAAGAAACCTAATTGACTCTTCTGTAATGTACTAGCGCCAATTCTAAAGCATTGTAAGTCAGGTTTATGTGAAATCTTGAGTGATTACTTCTCCTTTTCATGTTTGTGTATGGCTTTAATCAAATTGTTAGCCCTGATCTAATTCAATAAAGCACTATAGACACCAAATTATTGCTTGCGTATTTTCTCTTTTCAAACGACGATTTCGACATTGGTATACATGGAGCACCCTGTGGTATTTGCCTACAGCCAATAAATAATTTATATGCGAATTTTTTCGTGACGTTGTTTTAGTTTCATCGGCAGAACGAGTGCTGTTACCTGTAGTTGAATTTAGGTTACATGAGGCACGAAATAAAACGGCAATAACTCGTTTGTTGTAATTCTAGCCTTTGACGCAGGCTGGTTTATGTGCAGTAGCGAGTCAAAACAAAGTATCAGCGTCTATATCACAGGTTTGCACGTTTCACGTGACAGTTCAACTGCTAGTCACAACATTTCTCGGTTGATGAAACTGAAACAGACTGAAATAAATTATTTTCTAAATTATTCAGCGGCCGTAGGCGATTGATTGATTGAAAACATCTTTATTTATTCAGTATTTTCAGAACATGTGGGTGGGCCGCCTAGTCCGGTAGTCCATTGGCTGCTGCTGCTGCGGTGGTCCTCCCCACCAGCCAGTGCTGACGGTCAGGATCATCGCTGAGCAGAATAGCCTCCCACTGCTCCTCTGAGGCGTTGGGAATGGGGTCAAGTAAGGGATTAAATTGGCATGCCCACACCATATGGTAGAGGCTAGCTACCTCTCCACAGTGTGGGCACTGCGGAGAGTATAGTGTAGGGTACCACAGGTGTAATTTAGCTGGTGTTGGGTATGTGTTGGTTTGTAGTCTTCTAAGGGTGTTCTCTTCTAACTTATTGAGGGATTTGTGTGGTGTTGGGTACTCCTTTCTGGCTATTCTGTATGGCGCAAGATTGTCAGCATACACTGCTAAACCTATCAGCTCACGGCACCCTTCATGGTCATCAGGGGGAGACGCCGTAGGCGGCCGTAGGCGAATACCGCATAGTGGTCCAGGTATCCTAATATCTAAGTCATCGTTTGAAAGAAGAAAACACGCAATAAAATTTGTGTGCGCAGTCCTTCGAGCACCGATTGAGAATGCTGTTGCTCGGTGCGGGCTGCGGACTCTGAAAGCTAGGAATTGGGTCTGTATTTATAGAATATGACTCAAAAGGAAAGAGGGCCCCAGGCCCTTGGAAGGTACAGACTGGCTCCCCGAGCGGCTGCTCTCTTCCGCTGCTGGAGGAAGACTCCCTTTGTCCGTTGACGGTCGAGTTTTCGAACGCCGTGGTCACGTGACAAAGCCGCGGTTCTTGGAAGAAAGCGCCCTTCGGGGCCGAATCCGGACCACCCCGAGTTCCGATGCGAGAGGAGAGGGGACAGCCGTGACCCTCATAAACATGTCAAGTTCGAGAGGGGTGCGTCTTCGGCGGAACATGAGCCCCGCGTCCACGACGAGGCCGGCACCCTGCGACGCCGAGTATAGGTCGGAACGCTCGCGGCATAAACAGTTTCCCGGAGTTCGCGGGCTCACACGCCAGCAGTGTCTTGCAACGCAACAGACTCCTCCCCCCGATGAAGTCCTTCGCCGAGGCTGCGTCCCCAGATGCAGGGTCGAGAGAAGGCGCTCCGGACGGCCACAGGGCAAATGCATGCGCTCAGTTTCCACACACACACACACACACACACGCACGCGCACACACACACACACACACACACACACACACACACACACACACACACACACACACACACACACACACACACACACACACACACACACACACACACACACACATGCACGCGCACACGCACAAACACACACAGTGCGGTTATTTTGGGAAGGGATGCTATACTGCTAACGCAGAAAGAAGGACAACTAAACGAGTATGCATACTCCGAGTTGGATTCGTACCAGCGGCGCGCAACAGAAAAGCTCCGTTTAGAGATGCCTTAGGCTACTCCGCCATCTCAGAGGCTTCTTTTTATCGTTGTTGCATAAAATATTAGGAACCTCTGGGACCCTCCTCGTGCCTTGCTTCATCTCGTCGAATTCAAAGATCTCAGCGGAAATTCTTACGCCACCGTGGCTCCCTTACTCTGCCCGCACATCAAAATTTCGGAATGAGTCAGGAGATTGAAATTGAACAACATGGTCCTGCAGCGGTAAAGAGCACTGTTCTCTGAACAGCGACCTCGCTGAACGCGGCGGTTCTGCGTGTTGATCCATCATGCGGGTGTTCCACACGCTAAGCTGTCCTACGAACACGAAGAGTTCGCACGAAATTGCGGAGTCTTTTGTCGCAGACAGAAATCTTATAGTGAAGTACATGATCTCAGTGTCTATTTTAAGACACTGCTGAAGTATGCCCCTAAAACGCAGCATCACGACAAAAAGAAACAATTGTTTTGTTGCTCAGTGATTTCTCGTTGCTCTCACAGGTAGCAATTCACTGACCACGGCACAAACGCCTCCTTAGCGCGAAGGTACGTCCTAACGCGTAAGGTCCATGTTTGAAGCGTGAACAAGGTTTTTGCGGCCGATTGAAACTACAGTCGAGCCCGTTTATAACGAACCTGACGGTCACGCGGATTCCGTTCATTATATCTGATGTTCGTAGTAAGTGGACTCTTCGCATAACAGCCAAAAACACTGAGGCCACTAAAAGTGGCGTTTATTTCTTATAAAACTACTTTATGCGCTCCTACTTGTGCAAAGGAGATCTTCCAGCGGCTCTTTCCAGGCTATCTATAGGGTGGTCAGTTATTCCTCGTGGAGACCCTTGCTGCTAACCATCAAATTTAGCGACGGGGTATAACTAATCGTGCTTGAAGTGTCCACGGCAGCTGGTGGCAGGTCGGCCACATAAACAAAATTCCTGAGAGTACGGAAGTGCTTTTGCTTGGTGTTCGTCTTCGTCACAGCCCGCGCTTCTGCAATTTTGTGCTCCGCAGAAGCGTACTTGTCTGAGGAAACATCTGGCTAGCCATAGATCAACGAAGCTTTGTCACACATCTACATGCGTCCGGTCACCTGTGTTTTCGAGCTGCTTCTATAGTTCGTGTACTCATGAAGCGACAAAAGTAGCGCAGCGCTCGCGGCACTGAGTGCATCAGTTGCACTGTCCGCTGTGTGACGCTGCCTGCACGTGGTAGCAGCTCAAAAGATGGAGCCACTGGGGGGCAGGCTATGCATGCCACGTGACCAGACCGTGGGTAACACGCATGGCTATCAAGGCTTTAAAAATTCTCAAATCGCTGCTGTTACTTGATTCACGACCATGGTCGGTAGCTTCGCTTTCGACGATGCCCCTTTTTCACACGCACCGCGCTTCCACTTGAGAGGGTTTGCCCAGCCGGCGAACACGCAGGCAATGATTGCCCTCGTAGGCACTCGACGCGGACTGGGCCTGCGGTTACTTACTGTTTGAATAGGGAGTTATAGCATATCGTTACCGTGCTTACGTTACCGTTTGCAGTTTTCCCAGACGCCGGATTTTCTGGTTAGCGCTGCGCACTGCAGTGCCGTCTTTTATCGCATTTCTCGGTCGACATGTTCTTTCCGGAGGGGTGTCCTGAAGGTTGAGAGACGTTCTTTCTCTTCGCGCTTACTGGAAGCACGACCTCTTAAAATTCGGGGGCAGTTTACGGCGCCTGCTCGTTCGCTATAACCGAGTGGTGCGGCCAAAGTTTTTCGTTGTATCTGCGACGAATTGTAGTTTCCCTTATGCATATTTTCACGGTAACACCGCACCCGTTCGTAATAAGCGAGCGTTCGTTATATCTTCCGCCGTTGGGCTGGACTACATCCGCTGAATTCGTATCAAGAAAGGCTAGGTAAGGCGGCAGATATATGGGTAGAGGAAGCAATGACCGATCACAACCTTTATGGTCTGCCTTGTGGAGAGGTCGTACAGGTATCCCAAGGAAAAGCGAAGAGGGAGAAAACCGAATGCCGCAGCATAAAGTTCTCTCACGACCATGTTCAGAAAAAACAGACGAGCCCTTAGCCGCCTATTAAGCACAGCTCCCAAAAAGTGGTTGTTTGTAGTTTTGAAAATAAATGCCCTGAAACAAGTTGGTGGACAAATGGTGCACGGCAGATTCACCAGACTCCACCAAGGGCGTAAAGAATTCTGTAGACGCACAGGCTCCCTTTGATAGCCCCCCGGGAAAAGTTACAAAAATTCTACGTAGTGCAAGTACACCTTCTTCCTAGCAGAATGCTGTACTTGCAAGAATGCTGCAACGCAACATCCTAACGAATATGTTGCCAATTTGTGTCCGTGAAGAAACGAAGCGCCTCAACCTAAGCTATCCATGTGTGTTTTTTTATCATATTCTTTTTATCAGAATAAAACAGGTCGACGTCATCATAATAAGTCATAATCGCAATTTCTCCCTGTACTAGCGAGAATCCACGACTAGCTGTGTTTTTGAAAATACTGAGAACCAGGGGCTCGAGATATATAAAGCGAGTCACAAAGGCTATATCGAAGACGAGATTTCAGCAAAAAAATTCCCTATGGCTTAGCTTGGTTAAGCCCGGTAATTGCGAAAGCAGTATCCGTACCTACGCCATGGTTCAGCTGGTAGTGTGGCTGGTGGTGGTGCTTGTGGTTAGACTTGTGGTGACGCATCGGTTATACAATCCAATCCAATCCAGTGTAATCTAATCTAATCCAATGTAATGTAATGTAATCTAATCTAAGGCCGCCGGTGGTGGCAGCGCCACTACTCGCAGACGGCGCGAGATGGTCGCCCAGCTCTTCGGCGTGACGTCACACAGAGGTCATGCGAAAGGTCAATGGTGGCACCGCCGCGTCACGGCAAAGGCTTGAAAGTGCAAGTAGTAAAGCTTTCGCTTTAATATATTTTGGTACGCTCAGGGTGTTAGGGAGAGCTAGTGCTCCCACGAGGCTCTCGTTGGGTGGGGGATGGGTGATGGAGGGGTTCTCGCATATTCTCGTAACATGTAGGAAAGGCGGGGCTGGCAAGTCGATTTCGGTATGACGAAAATGTGTCTGTCTGTATATAGGTGCCGATACGTGGCAGCTTCGTTGCTCAATAGTGCGCGAGAACGTAGAGGCCTGGTGCGGCGGTCATGTCGGCGCCCGCGTAAGTGTACTGCGTAAAAAAAATTCACGACTGACTCGAGGTTCAAGGAGTACATAACATGGGAATGCGATAGAAACATATCGTTCCACAAACACGACACACCAAGTGCGGAGCAATGGGAGAGCCGGCTCACCAGCTGCGAGCTAGAGGCCCAAAGGGCACTCATAGCACACGCAAGCGAGGAGGCCAGACTCAGTGGAGCCCTGGACTAGGGGACCACCCAAGGCTAAGGAGGCAACCTCAAGACTTGAAGACTTGAAGACGACCTCCACCGCAAGCTATATCTTAGAAATCAATAAAGTTTCTACTCACTCACTCAAGGAGACCAATTTCTCGCGTGACCGGGTCTCCGAAATTCCTGAAGCTGGAGAGTTGTGTAGATGCAAAATCCTCCTGCTTTTCGCCTTATACATCATCAGAAGGATTATAGCATACACATAGCCGTACATTACATTTCGAGTTTATTTCATTTTTCGGCTCTTGCCGTAAATTCGTCTTTTTGCCGCGGTCAATACATAAAGTGGGTAAAGTGAGAACATCTGGCATTAAAGAAATTTTTGCATTTTTATGTTATATATCGATGCCACAGAAAAAAGTAAACGCCATAACAAGGTTGATTAAAACCCATCTACGTTCTAAATTTTTTTTTTGCCCTGAACCCGTTTGAACCCGTTTGAACCGGTTCAGTACGGTCCGAACCGGTTCGAACCGGAACGGAATGTCGCTCTGGAGCCGAAGCCGGAACTGAACCCGAAAGGTGTGAATCCGAACCTGAACCGAACCCGAAAAAATTCCGGTTCGACACCCTGGTTTTGGATAAGAATGTGTTTGCGCCCATTACAGTGTTGAAATGCGGTATGATAACTTTCTGATTATGAACACAACGAGAAGAAATGAAAGGTGCGGGCCTGATGCAAAGAGTGTGTAGAAACTTGCAATGTCATGAAAGGTTACGCGCAAAAAAAAACGACACGAAGGCAGAAGACACTACAAGACGAGCGCAAGCTAACAACTAGTTTATTCAAAGTTGACACGTCCAAATATAAGACATGCTGGTGCGTGGCGCATGGTGCGTGGCGCGAGAAATAATGGAATCCTTCTTGATAAAGAATGCACACAATTGCGTCAGCGATACGTCTCTTACCTTGTATAGAAGCGAGTCAGCTTTGTTAAGACCTGTCTTGTAGGGCATGATGGTGTTATCACGTTTACCAGGCGTGCTAAGGGTGTATCGGCAGCGCATGCACCTGCTTGTCTTAAATTAAGAGGTGTCAATTTCTGAATAAATCAGTTAGTTTGCGCTCGTCCTGTCGTGTCTTCTCTCTTCGTGTCCTCTTTTTTTTTTGCGCGTAAGCTTTCATGGCATTAATAGTATCAAGCCAATTAGCTCGACAACATCTCTTGCTGCAGGGTTTTATTCTTTAGCAGCGTCAATAACAACGATTAGTTTAACAATTCCTGCCGTGTATTCTGTCTTCGTGTCGTCTTTTTTTGCGCATAAGCTTTCATGGCATTAATAATATCAAGCCAACTCGCCCGACAAGATCTCTTGCTGAAGTGTTTAGAAAGCTGGAAAATTGCAGCGCAGCAGTAACAAGGACGAGACGAGAAGGACGCAAAAAAATGCGCAGATAACTGTGTCAGCTACCCCTATGTGCGCCTTAGTGAAAAAGAAATGTCATTTCTGAACGCCAATGATAGGACGAACGATTGGAGGAACGGGAGACAATTCCGATAATCGTGCCACGAATGCGTGATGTGATGTGTTGGTTCTGTTTTGTTGTTTTGTACCTATAGTTCTTATATAGGCTGGCTCAGAGCAATAAAACACAGTTGTTAGTCAGCTTAATTTAAAAAGCTGTTATAATAGATTCTGTAAGAAATGAGGGTATGTTTTCTGCGATCGCACAAGAGCGACGCGTTTAATGAGCCTTTCATGTGTTCGACAATAAGCATTTCATGTGTTGTAACTGAGTTGGGTGAAGTGGTGATCCACTGAGCAGTCAGCGCGATATGAAGCAGGGACGCAGGGAAACACAGGAGCGCTCGTCTCCCTCCCTTCTTCCCTGTTTCAAATCGCGCTGTTTGCTCAATCACCGCATGTGGGTTACGCTTGCTGTCCGATTGTAGTCAATAATAATAATCTTCATTTGCACCCAATGTGTACATAGGATGACGGAGCAAAGCACAAAAAGCTATCATGATGAAGGCTTGACAAAGCCGTAGGCAGGTCCCCAAACCATAGCAATGGCAGCTTCACAATCGCAGTGCAAAAGAAATACAGTCACAAACACCACAGTAAAGTTAACATGAATTTGAACTTGCAGCGAACAACATGACGTTTTTTTCTTTTGCAGCGCTTGAGTAGAACAACTAAAAACTTTATTCCAACTTTAGTCCGAACATCTATATTACGCGCATCAAGTTAAACACACACAAAAAAGGAACTATAAATGGTGAACGCCTTTAAATTCACATACATTATATGATTTATTCACATACAATGTTTTCTATGCTCTCTATAAGTAATTAATTCCGGTTAGATATTTTTGTATGTACACCATTTATTGTTCGCAGTAGTATGTTCTGTAAAGTATGGAGACGTATGTTGTTCTATAAGTGTGCATCCTACATCGATCATTCTTGCGTGTTGCATGTGTTATGACGTTCATGTTCTGTTGTGCTAGTGATTCACGAAATCTACAGTTATTTGTGAATTCTTGCTTCAATGACTTTCGGAGACGATAATCATAAGCTTTGGTAGCCGGCATTATAATGCATTTTTTAAAAAGGTATGGTAGTATGAAAATTGAGAGGCACATTTTCGATAATTCGAAAGAACTGCTTTTGTAACACTAAATTCTTGCATGTCTCCTTAGTTGTTGGCCCCCTAACTAAGTTGCAGCACCTCAGTCGAGATGACAACAGAGAAATGTATATTAGTAGCACGATACTGCATGGCGGGTTATGATGATTTAGATAAACCAATCGAACTACCTGCTCGAGTTTGAAAAAATATTCATGTGCGTTAAATAGAATGGTTTTATTAAAGATTACACCTAACGTCTCGAAAGTTGGCACAATATCCACAGGCGAAGACCTTCATGAATATTGCTTTGATTATTAATATGATCTTGTTTTTAGGCCGAAATAGAACAGGCTCTTTCTTGTCAGTATTGATTTTATGCATGTTCATTCTGTTCAAACTACCAGGTAGTCATCTACTTATCTGCACACCTTAGTGACATGCTTGTTATAAAGGTATCCTTGTATTTTTGTGTGCATCACTGCCAGACAGATATCACATAAAGCCAAGAACACCGACGAGCAGGTAGAGATTCCGGATTATAGTATTAAGATTTGGAAATCTAATTTAATGTCAACGGTGGGCGAGAGGTAAAATTCAAGCAGCACCAAAAACCTGTCAGCCCTTATGCCAGCTGAATTCTGGAAATTAACAACCCCAGTGTCATCTATCTTCTGGCGAACTGCTGTTAAAAAGTGGTCGTGTGGAATTGAATGAAACAGGTTCGCGACATCAAGCGAAAAGGAAGTAGCAGCCCCATTTAAGCCAGCGCACAGATCATTCACAACTTCTACCCAGCTGCGAATCTGGAAGAGGTCAGCTCCGGCCAGGCGTTTCAGGTTGTCGCGCAGGTAGTGCCCGACGTGCACTACCTGAAACCGTGGTTCTAAAAGGGCATTCAGGTCTGTGCGTTTCTCCTCTGAAAAATATTTCCAGGCATCCAGCTTTTGCCCCCCCCCACCCCCGCCCCTCCCTCAAATCTTGGCACCAAACGATTCAGGTGGCACCGCTTTAACAGAAAAAGCACCGTCGACTTCTTTTTAGGAGCACGAAACTGCACGGGTTTGAAATTTATTTTATTTATTTTATGTTTATTTATTTAAGAATACTGCAGACTCCTTCTGGAGTCCAAGCAGGAGTGGGAAACATGAATAATAACAAAAATACATGAATAATACCAAAAAAACACATGAACAATACCAAAAATACAAAATGAAGTCAAAGAAAAAAGTCACACATTCAAACTTTTCAAAGCAGCAATGAATTCCACTTCGTCAGAAGAATCGACAACATTCTGAGGCAGCTTATTCCAGTCGGACACAGTCGTAGCAAAATAGGAATATTTAAATGAATCGATGCAAGCATGGTATTCTTTTAAGATTTTCCCGTGGTTAAACCGTGTGTTAGCTCGAGGTGCAGGGGTAAGGTAGAGAGACTTGTTTATTTTTGTCTTATTATTGTACAGGAGGTACAAGAACTTAAGCCTGTATTCTGTGCGTCTGGATTGAAGGGTCTGAAGATCCAAGAGATTAATCATCTGTGTTACGCTATCTGTTCGTCTGTAGCGGTTGCAAATAAAACGGACGGCCATTCTCTGTACTTTTCCAACTTATCTATATTTGTTTTGGTGTAGGGGTCCCATATGCATGACGCATACTCCAAAATCGGTCTAACCAGGGATTTGTATGCAGTGAGCCTCACCTGTGTTGGGGCTGTCGCCAATTTTCTTCGAATCCCCCATAAAGCCTTACGTGCGGTACAACATATGTTGTCAATATGTTTGTTCCAGGTTAAAGTTGATGTTATTGTGACTCCTAGATATTTTACAGCTGATACTTCGTTAATTACATCCCCGCCAATATTGTATGTGTGAGCTAATGTTTGCTTCTTGTTTGAGACACAAAGAACAGAGCATTTTTTTATGTTCAGAGCCATTTCCCACTTTTCGCACCAGGTGTAAATATTGCCAAGATTCGCGTTAAGGAGTTCTTGATCGTGTGGTGACCTGACCGTTGTGTACACAACACAATCGTCCGCAAAAGGTTTAACTACTATTCCAGGGTCTATCTCGGTAACAATATAATTCATGAGCAAAATTTCTGGGCGCAAACAAAGGACAGCGAAGAAACCACAGGACAAGCGCCTGTGGTTTCTTCGCTGTCCTTTGTTTGTTCGCGCCCAGAAATTTTCATCATGAACAACCTACAACTAGCCCAGCTTTCCATTCTGTTGAACAATATCATTGATATAAATAAGGAACAAAACCGGGCCCAGGACACACCCCTGGGGTACACCTGATGTCACTGGAAGGCTATCTGAAGATCTATTATTTACGTTAAGATACTGTGCACGGTTGTCAAGATAGGTTTTAATAAAGTCAATAAGTATTCTGTTTATTCCAAAGTTATAAAGCTTTTCTATCAGTTTATTGTGTGGCACCTCATCAAACGCCTTGGCAAAGTCCAGGAACACTGCATCGATTTGGCCTCTGTCATTAATTGCAAGAAAAAAGTCATGGCAGGTAGTAATTAACTGTGTGATGGTAGAGAGCCCGCGCCGAAACCCATGCTGGGCATCTGACAATAAGCGGTTTTCTTCCAAATATTGAACTAGTTCTCTGCAAATTATGTGTTCTAATAGCTTCGAACTAACTGAAGTTAAGGAAATGGGGCGGTAATTGGATACCGTTGTACGATCACTGGATTTGAAAATAGGGACAGCACTCGCGTTTTTCCAGTCGGCAGGCAGTGCTGAGCTTGACAACGAAGCAGTAAAGATTGCGTGCAAGTAGTGCCATATCCACTCTGCGTAACGGTGCAGAAATGCTGTAGGAATATTGTCTGGCCCCACTGCTTTTTTCACGTCCAAGTTTAAGAGTAAATTAAAAATACCTTCTCGAGTCACAACTACGTCGCGCATTGTAGACTGGAACTCCTCGGGTGCAAAACCAATGCTCTGGTCTTTAGGCGCGAACACTGAGTGGAAATACTTGTTAAATTCATTGGCTACATATGTAGAATCTGTAACTTGTATGCCATTAACACATAAAGAAATTTCATTTGACCTGTTGTCATTTATAAACCTCCAAAATTTTGCCGGTGCCAGTTGGAGAAAGTTTCCGAGGGTAACGGAAAAGAAGTCGTCTTTAGCTTGCTTTATCCTATTCCTGAGCTCATTTCGTAAGCTTCTAATGACAGCTAGTGGCCGAGAAGGCATTCGCCTGAGTCGTTTTAGCTTCCGCTTCATATGTATAATATCTCTTGTAATCCATGGATTATGTCTTTTCTTTTTGAGCTTGTTCGGAACAAACCGTTCCAGACATTCGAAGCATATTGTTTTAAACGTGGACCATAACATATTCACGTCCTCGTGGGTCTCAAAGCCCTGGTAATGTGTCTCTAGGTAGTCAAGAATACTCACATCATCTGCTCTATTAAAGTCTTTAACAATAACAGGTGAATTATTGCTTTCAGACCTACTTTGGAAATGAAAAGTTGCCGATACTAGTTCATGGTCAGACACACCACTCATAACATCAACATGAGTACAGGAAATAGCAGGACTAACGAACAACAAATCTGAAGTGTACCGCGATGAAGGTGTGATTCGTGTAGGCACGCGAACAACATGGGTGAGGTCACATGAAAAAGCAACGCTTAGAAGCAAGTTGGAATGTTTTAAATCGCCACCCGATACTGTCATATTTAGCCAGTCAATATGAGGCAAGTTAAAATCACCGCCTATAATCAACTTTGTATGAACTCCCCTGAAACGCTACACATAGTCACAAAACTGCTCAAGAAAAAGAATGCTCGAGAAAAAGAATTCTCGAAGAATGCTCGAAGAAAAAGAATGCTCAAGAAAAAGAATTCTTGTCAATAGAGGCCGTTGCCTTTCATGAAACGACTCTCGTGGCATTAGAACAGACCCCCCTTTTTTGTCTGACTGCAAAACGGTCAGATTATTCTGTTCTAAACACCTAACAAAACCTGACTGTCATGTGGTTTATTATGGCTTTATAATGCGAGGGGTGGCTTCACTATAAACAGTTGGCAGTGAGCGCCCGTTCTACGGTTCTGTTTTTCTGCTGTGTTCTGTTCCGTCTTTTTTTCGCTGCCCTCCAATGTTTCATTACAGCGTTAAGCCTTTTCCATAATACACCTCTACTTCCAGCAGCAGAGCTGGACAGGGTATTCATATAGGCACACTTTTCCTTCTTTAGCTCGCTACTGTTACGAAGGGGCATCCCACCGCTGCCACCCCTGTTACGAATGGGCCTCCGACCCTGTCTCACTGTTGCGGCTGGCGCATCTCAGCCTGCTGCAGCTGTTGCGCAGAGCTGAGCGAAGAAACGGTCGAGGCGACGGTGAGTCAACGTAACGTTTATGTACAGTTATGTACAACGGCTTTACATAACCGGCACAAGGGCCGAAATCACAACGGGCTAGCACAAAGGAGCAGGGCGCGTCTCTCTGGCGTGATGTCTCGTCTGCTACCCTCTGCTGCTCCGGCTCAGCGCGGCTCTGGCTTTATAGCCTCCGGTGACGGTTGCAACAGTCAGCCGTTCGAAACCTTCAATGAGGTCACGGCACTGGCTACCGTTCGAATTGGACGAATGGCCGAGAGGTGTCTGGCCGTTGAAATTTGGCAGGCTGGTAAGGGCGGCCGGCGATGCGTCGGTTGAGTCTCGAGGCGACGCTAGTGAGGAAAGGGGGAAGGGACTGCGCTGGGAGAGCCAGGATGAATCATGCTGAAAGCCGCGGCATGTCCAAGAGCCTGGTCTTGCTTTGCGCAATGGCGGCCGCACGGCGCTGGTTTTCACTGGGGCCAGCGGAATGCGTGCTCAAACACAACAGCACCTCCGCTGCCAGACAACGCGCCACGAAGACGAGCTGTTCCACGTGGCTTGCATGCGGGGCGCGCTCGAACACCAGGCTCCTCCAAGTTCTCGTCCGGTGTTCAGCCGCAGGTGACTCCATGCTGCTTTCCGTGAACAGGTCCCGCTCGTGAGGCCAGGATCACTGCTCCGCCGGCTTGTCGCCCAGGTGTCCGGACCAGATTCGCTTGGCCCTTCTGAAGAGCTTGCTTTCAGCACCGGTCGTTGATCGTTCTGCATCTTGCCAAGAATCGACCGACGACAAAAGTGTGATGTGCACACCAAACCGTCTACGGGTTGTTGAACGCGGTTCTTCGACATTGGTGCGTCGGGCAGCGAAATGCCGCGCGTGCCAGCCCCGGGTTTCGCGTGTGCATGTGCGAATGGTGTGTGCGAGGCAGGCATGAGGAGCGGAGGGCTGACGTGTCAGAAAACCGAGGTGTGAAGGCAGACACCGCAGCTGAGGTCTGGCCATTCAAGCATGGATGTGGCAGCCGTCGGACGTTGAGTCCCTGCTGCCGGAGACTTCCCTTGGATCATCGACGCAGGCCTACTGCGTCCCTTTCAAGTTCGAAAGCGGCAGCCGATGCATGGAGGGTCCGTGCTGCCGGGGCTTCCTTGGCAGTCGTAATGAGAATTACGACTGCCATTTTTTTAATCCTGCATATGCTCTACACACGAATATGCATATATTTAGGCGAACTGTCCTCTGCCGTGGTCACCTTAGTAAAATGAAGTGCGATAGAGGACAGCTCACCCCCTTTTTACTCCTTTCTGTTTATGTTGTACGTAAACATCGTGAATATCAGCGCAAAGTTCCTTAGCGCGTAACTAATCGATCAAAATTGCATTTTGAAGACATGGTCGTTCCTTCGAAAACCGTCGACCAGGGCACATTCGGCAGTAAAATGACGCCACAAACATGTCAGCAACCCTATTAGGCAGTCAAAATACGTGCCACATGATGAACAAGTTGCGAACATGCGATCGTCTTGATTCAATGTGCCACGGAAAGAAGGCTCAGCTGGGTGTCTTCGCTTGTTAACACCGCATAGTCACCACCAGTGGCGCCGCGATCGGCCTTAGATGTCGCACTTGACAGAGCTGCTTTATATCAAGGACCCTAGGCTAAAATGAGCTGGCGCTCATTTTAGCCGACTCAGGGAAGTGCGGAAAAACCATCTTCTTTGGATAGTGAATGGAAACAAAATGAAAGACAAAAAGACAGACAACACACGGCGCTAACTTCCAACAATGGTTTATTTCAGAAAGGAAAGGTGGTTTTTTTATTTATTTATTTATTTGAACATACTGTTAGTCCCTTCTTGGGACTGTTACAGGAGTGGATTTATAAATAACAAGATGCAAGTTAACAACACAATAAAACAAAAGCCAGCAATCAGGTTTAAAAGACAAGAAATCAGCATTCATATGCGGAATCACATCAAATGAAAAACAGAAAACGGAAGAAAGCCAACTCTGGCCTTCAAAACATGTGTTCAAACACGTATCAAAGTATTCATTAATACAATCATACATTTGGTACATAATCGAGTGAGCAAAAAAAAGCAACATAAAACCAATACAGACTATGGATGGTCATCAATTCTGGCTTGATGACAAAACTGATGAGACTGCAAGCTCCATGAATTTTTCTAAGGAATGCTGCGCAGTTATAGATTTATCTAGGGCGTTCCATTCCCTTACTGCTCGGGGAAAGAAAGAAAAATAATATGTGTTGTTAGCACAGAAGTATTCATTAATCGTAAAATCATGCTTGTGACGTGTGCCTCTAGAACGGTTAAAACTAATGTAAGTAGCAGGATCCATGTTGAATGCATTATGAGTTAATTGATATAAAAACTTGAGTCTATGAAGTGTTACGCGACTTGATAATGTGTCGAGGCCTGCGCGGGAAAGCAGCTCCGTGGGAGAGTCAGTGCGCCGGTATCTGTGGTAGATAAAGCGAACCGCTTTTCGTTGAACTGATTCGAGCATGTGTACATCTGTTTGCATATACGGAAACCAGACGACGTTTGCATATTCTAAGATTGGGCGGATAAGGACCTTATACGCGAGTAACTTCGTATCTGATGTTGCAAAGCGCAAGGCGCGTTTAAGGAAGTATAAACTACTCATGGCTTTTTTGGTAATATTTTGTACTTGGGCTTTGGAGCTGAGATCGTCAGAAATAATCACACCAAGGTATTTCTTTTCAGTTACTGTTTTAAGAACTTAGATGCCTGCGCCATAAGGGAAGCTAAGTTTTGTTTTCTTATTTGTGACTGACATCACTACCGTCTTTTCCATGTTGATCACCATTTGCCATGTATTACACCACTGTACGACGTTGCTTAGAGCTGTGTTTAACTTTTCTTGGTCTGCTTGACTGTTTATTTTTTCATATAGCACGCAATCATCAGCAAAGAGACGCACCTTTACATCCACCTGATATGTTATGTCATTTATGTATAGAATAAATAAAAATGGTGCAAGCACAGAGCCCTGCGGCACACCAGAAATAACCGGAACAATGTCAGAGGCATGGTCATTGTATTGCACGTATTGTTGGCGTTCCGATAAGTAGCTGGCTATCCACCTCGTAACGGGACCGTCGCCAAGTATCTTATTTAACTTGAGGTTCAGTTTGGTATGCGTTACACGATCAAAAGCTTTCGAGTAATCAAGGAATATTATGTCGGTTTGGCTTTGGTCGTTGATTCCCTGCGCGACGTCATGAAAAATTTCTGTGAGCTGGGTAACAGTGGACAAGCCTGCTCTGAAGCCATGCTGGTTATGATGAATGATGTTCTTGGTCTCGGTGTGTTCTTTAAGAAATTTTAATAAAATATGCTCAAGTATTTTGCAACAGGTACATGTGAGGGATATAGGCCGATAATTAGACAGGGACGTTACGTCTCCTGATTTGTGAATGGGAACTACTTTTGCTATCTTCCATTCAGCTGGCAGACAGCTGTCCTCGAGTGACTTGGAAAATATTAGATAGAGGTATTGGCTAAAAATTAGGAGTCACTTTGGCGACTAAAGTGGTGCAAGGCGAAAGCCTTAGTACAGCATTCTGTCACGAATGTGGTTGTGAATGATGATTAAAGTGCTGCCAGCGAATGACGCGTCCATTGGCTGTCTGCGTGTGTTACTGATGTCTGGTTAACATGTTAAGCTTCGCCTGTAAGAGTGGAACGCGACAGCGTCTTGCAACGCTGCCAGGGAGTCCACAGAACGCCATCGCCAATTCGGCTGTACGCCTTGCTGGACGGTAAATTTATTTTTTGAGGAAAGGAAATGTATCTATCTCGCATATCTGGGTGGACACCTGCACTTCGCCGTAAGGGAAAGGGGGAAGATGGGAGTGAACGAAGACGCCGTATTAGCTAGACGCGCCTTTATTCATTCCAAACCATTCAGCTGGCATTACGGAGTGGCTAGCGTGCTCGTATCGCACTCCGGAGACCCTGGTTCGATTCCCCAACTCGACCAATTTCGTTCTCGGTTTTATTGATTTATGCGGTCTAAATAGAAAGGTTAATTAGGCTATTTCATATTTATGTTATTGTATTTCTATCCATCGTGTTCCGTCATTCACCTGTCTATTGTTGGAACTGTCTAGGATGTTCGACACAACGTATATGAAACGAGCAACGTCGAACTGAGTGGGGAAGTGCGTGGTGGTGGAGCGAAGGCGGTTTCGTACTTATCTGTTTTTTTCAGCAGCGTCTTCTTCCGCGGACGCTGTTGTCGCTGCGGCGCGCGTCTTTCTTTTCTTTTCCTCTTTCTTCTGACCTCTTCATTCTCCTCTATCTTAATTAGGCTAATTGATTAATTAAGCAATTAACTAAACTCAGTCCAACTTAGTTGGAGCATCACTGTACGATCCCTTTGATTGGTTGCATGGTTACTAGCCAAAGTACAATTGGCCCCATTTGAAATTCGCGCACTGTGACGTCACGAGCATTTCGACCAATTGAAAAGCGTGACATTTTCTGTCGACAACTCCTGCTTACAACGATGAGGCATTAAAGGCTTCCGCCTTAATAGGTTCAGCATAACGCCTAAGAATGCAGTTCGGAATTTTATCAGGACCGCAACTCTTTTTTTCATTAAGGTTCAATAACAAAGAAAGAATCCCATGTACACTTATGACTGGAGCGCCTGAAAGTTGCGTTGACTCATTGCTATGACACGCGAATGTTCCTAAGACATTATTGTCGGCAGTGAAAGTGGATTGGAAGTAACTGTTAAATGAGTCAGCTTGCTGTTTTCCGTGTGTAGGTGAAGAAGCAGTCACATTTTTTCTATTTATATACCTCCAGAACTTTTCCGGAGAATTTTTGATGAAGTTGTTAAGTGTAGTGCCACAAAATCGTTTTTTAGCCTCAAGTACCTTATTCTTTAGTTCTTTTGTTAGCTTACTTATGTTTACCTTTAGCTCTAAGCTTGCTCTTTGCCTATTTCTTTGCCTTAACCTACTAATTTTTCGTTTCATGTGAATTATATCTCGAGTAATCCACGGGTTGTGCTTGCTAGTGGCCTTCTTTATCAAAGGGATAAAAGTTGTGATGCAGTGCATCACATGCTCTTTAAATTGTGCCCACAAAGCATCAACATCAAGACCAACACGCCGTCAAACCATGCGCTAGCAAAGCGTATCAGCCAGACATGCGAGCTCTTTTGCCAGCAATGAAACAGAGGGGGTACTAACACAAGAGCATGGGCGTGACGTAGATATGCGTGGAAAAGGGTTGTCAGCCCACTGCCGTGGGTGTCACTGCATACCGCTTCTTGAACAATGCATGGTTTTAAAAGTGCACAATAACCGGTTGACACGAGAAATCATAGAAGCGGAACGGATATCACTTTTGAAAGATGATTGGGTTAGTACCCCCTCTGTTTCATTGCTGGCAAAAGAGCTCGCATATCTGGCTGATACGCTTTGCTAGCGGATGGTTTGACGGCGTTTTGGTGTTGATGTCGATATAAAATTACCTTTCCTTTCTCAAATAAACCATTGTTGGAAGTTAGCTCCGTGTGTTGTCTGTCTTTTTGTATCTTCGATACATTCGTTTTATTTATTTATTTCAGTATACTGCAAGCCAGAGTTGGCCCAAGCAGGAGGGGCATACAACTAAAAAAATTTCTAAAAGAGCATCAGCTACAACACCGCGAGTCAGTAAACAGGACACAAATCCAGAGTCATCAAACAAGATACTAGGAGCCATACAATAAGTTCTTGAGCTCCTTCTCAAAATTTCTAGACTTACATAGACCCGAAGGAAGGCCATTCCACTCCGCGACAGTGTTCGGAAAAAAACTGTTCTTAAACCCACTAGTTCGTGCAAAAATTGGTGCTAATGACTGCTCATGTACATGACGTGTTCTCCTAGTGCTCGCCAGCTTCACGCAATCAGGAAGATCTGCCTTCAAATTTCCAGACATGTAATTATGAAGCAGTACTAGACGGGTAACTTTTCTTCTTATTGCCAAGAACTGTAAATTACTCTTTCGAATTAATGCAGTTGGAGAGTCTATCCTTCTATATTTCCCATAAATAAAACGAACTGCTTTTCGCTGAACACGCTCCAGTTGAGCAATGTCTTTCTTGTTATGCGGGTCCCACACTGCTGCCGCATATTCAAGTCGGGACCTAACACAAGCCTTGTATGCAGTGATTCTGGTACTCACGGGAGAGTTTCTGAGTTTTCTTTTAATAAACCATAACTTCTTTACTGCTGATGAGCAGATGTCAGCTATATGAGTGGACCAAGTAAGTTTGTTCGTGAGGGTTACTCCGAGGTACTTATAGCTTTCTACTTCTAAAATGGGATGATTGTGAAGTATATAACTGTGAATTCTGGGTGCTTTTTTTCTTGTGATTCTTAATAATACGGTTTTGTTTGGGTTAATATCCATGCCCCAGCGCTCACACCAGTCTGCAATTGCTAGCACAGTTTTTTGAAGTGACAAGTGGTCAGAATCACTTACTACCTCTTTAAAAATTATACAATCATCGGCAAACAGCCTCACCTCTACATCCTTTTCAACAATATCCACTAGGTCATTCACATAGATTAAAAATAACAGGGGTCCCAAGACACTGCCTTGAGGAACCCCTGAAGTCACATGCAGCATGTCAGAACAAGAGTCCTGGATTGCTACAAATTGCTGCCTATCTGTAAGATAGGCATGCACCCACTGAATTATAAAAGAGGGAAGTCCAATCGATTGAAGTTTAAACAATAATTTTCCGTGAGGCACCTTGTCAAATGCTTTACTAAAGTCAAAAAATAAGACGTCTGTTTGTCCGGAAGCATCCAGGACTCTTGAAAATTCATGCACTACAGATAAAAGTTGGGTAACAGTAGACATACCTCTCCTAAAACCATGTTGGTAAGCTGTCAAAATATTACGGTCCTCTAAAAATTTTACAATATAACAAAAAATAGCATGCTCTAACAACTTACAGCAATTGTTCGTCAATGAAACAGGGCGATAATTGGTAACTAGTTGGCAGTCACCTTTCTTAAGAATAGGGACAACTCGAGCCTTACGCCAATCAGACGGTATAACACCTGTTGTCAAAGACAAGTTAAACATATCAGTTAAGTATTGAGATATTTGTTCCGCGTAGCGTTTAAGAAATGAATTCGGAACACCATCGGGTCCGGAAGATTTTTTTGTGTTAAGTTTAAGTAACATTGCTAAAACTCCTTCACGACTAATTATCAGTTCATTACTACAAACAGAAGAATAATCATTACTACAAACACACTGAGGTTTAAAATCATCTAGCTTCGTGAAGACACTCTGGAAGTAATTGTTAAAATGTGTTGCAATCTCATTAGCGTCTGTTATAGTCACCTCGTCAATTTTTATCTTCGTGATTTCGTGCCTGGAAGGATTCAAATGGCGCCAGAACTTTGATGGGTCCGACCTCATGAACTCTTCAAGCCTGTTTTTGAAAAAGCTATTTCTGGCTTCTCTTACTTTGTCTGTCATCTTGCTTTTTAATGACTCAAACAGTGGAGTCGCTGTCTTCGAACAAGGGCACGTAACTCGGGTTTAAACCAGGGTTATCTCGAGCTCTCCTACATGATATAATGCTTGATGGAATAAAAGCTTCACGTAATTCAACCAGTTTGTGCTTGAAAGTATTCCGTAGCTGTTCGATATTAAAGGTATCCGCGAATTCATCAAAAGGTGGGAAGAACGAATCGAAAGCAGCGCTAATCGCCTCGTAGTTGTCCCTGCTGTAAGCATAAATCTTTCGCCTAGGTGGTTTCGCAACATTCACAAAGGGAACTAATAAATCTGCTAGAATAATATTGTGGCCGCTCAAACCAGGCAACACCTGTGCATTGCATACAACATCAGGCGCGTTACAGAGCAAGAGGTCGAGTACGTGACCAGTTCCGTCCGTTCGCAATGGCTCATGCACATACTGACAAAAGGTGTTAGAATCTGAAATGTCAAAAAATGTTCAGAAAGATTCCCTCTGTTACAAACGAGCCGGCGGCTGGCGGACGCCTTCCAACGGGTCGGCAGCGGAGCCCGCTAGGACGAAACGAGACGGGTGGCTGGAGCAAAAAGAACTTGGTTTATTTCGTGGCTTTGGTCTTCATAGCCAGTCAAAGAAAACGAGAATGAAAAGAAAGTAAAGCTGTGCTTCGTCGTGACGCTGTGTGATAAGATGAGCACGGCGGAAGAGGGCACACGTGGCGCTGACGAAGCAGCTAGCTGTTCGCAGCACCCTCGAGCTGTATCTCTTGGTTCGCCAGCTGACCAGTCAGTCAATTTCCAAAAGGTTGGTTGGTTTGGTTTGTGGGGTTTAACGTCCCAAAGCGACTAAGGCTATGAGAGACGCCGTAGTGGAGGGCTCCGGAAATTTCGACCACCTGGGGTTCCTTTAACGTGCACTGACATCGCACAGTACACGGGCCTCTAGAATTTCTCCTCCAAAGAAATTCCAGCCGCCGCGGCCGGGATCGAACCCGCGTCTTTTGGGTCAGCAGCCGAGCACCTTAACCACTGAGCCACCGCGGCGGCATAAGCCAACTAGCGGCTTTACAGAAGGACCAGGAGGCCTATAAAATGACCCGCTGCTTTCCCGTTCGGCAGTCTTACTTTGCAAACAACCAATAAAGTTTCACTATCAGAGAATTTCATTTGAGCACCTGGGACACCTTTATGGACAACAATAAACACTTCTCCGCCACGTGCACAACGGTCGCGACGAAAAACACTGGTATGTGTCGAGAAATATTTCAGCGCTTGAGATAGTCGGATTGAGCCACGATTTTGTTCCCAGAACAAAGGTTGAAAGGTTGCTTGGACGGTACGCAAAGAAAGTGAAAGTCATCGACTTTATTTTTTATACTGCGGCAGTTGATTGACAAAGTGCTGACTGGGCACATCGCAGAATGAACAGTAGTTTTTCGTTGCTCCCGTACGTTGCCGGCTTCGCTGTCCCATAGGAAACGCCTACTACCCAAGTGAAGCCTATTATATTCAGAGCTGCTTTCACGGTTTATTCGCCATTTTATTTGGCATAATTCCATAATTTTTTTTTCGCTTATCACGGAGAGTACGGGAAAAGTCTTCAGATATACCAGCACTCCATCCCCTGAGCTTGAATGCCTTTGCGAGCACAGCCTGGTGGTCTCCCAATAACTGAAGCGTACAATGGCAATGATACAAATGTTGTGGTAATGTGGCCAGGGCTGCATACTGTTACCAGCGGGGACAATACACGAACCCCTCGCGTTACCCGAGGCACCTGCTTCAGTATTTGGCGCAGAGTTCTGTGCACGCCAGTCGGCGTATGGTTATTTATTTGATATAAAAACATACAACATTTAGCTTAGGTAATTAGGGCAACGTAAATTGTTCGTGTGGCCACCAGCGTCACATTTCCATGTCAGGGAGCTTCGAACTGCACTACACTTTGTTAGACCATGCTTGAGGAATACTTTTTGAATTAGAGGCACTGTACTGCTTTTCATTTAGATCCATCTCTACCAGTCACCTTTACACGTAGCTTTGGCCTTATTGCATTTTTTTTTTGTCAACAGCTTTGGCGCCCCACATCCTGATATAAACTACGTCATGGTGTTCTATAGGCCACCGCCAAGCTCCGGCACGAGGTCCGTAGGCTCCACTGTGCTGGGTATTCGGTACGCTAAAATTTCGCGTGACAGGCTGAAAGACCATTATTCCGTCCAGTGGCGTGTGTAAGTTTACATGCGTGACGTGTACGCCCTGGTAACGTCAGCTCTTTACGTCTTGGTTACAGAGGCTTCGTGGACAGGGTCTTATGATGCTTCCGTCTTGCACTGCAGTATTCTTGTATTACTACATTATTCTTGCTGTATTGTTGTATTTTCGTTGCTTTAATTTTGCGTTTTGTGAACCTGCCCTTCCTACTTGGACCTAGCCATGGTCTGCACTATGTACAAAAATAAAAAAATAATTCATTTTTTGCAAGAACTTCGGCAGAGTGGAATCGATTGTCCTATAACTAAGTGTGCTGTACTAATGAAGATCTGTTTTTATCCAACTCTTAACCACCCCTGCTCATACGCCCTTTGCCCAAGCGGTGTATCTCTGAACAATGGAAGATAACAAACTTCCACTTGCGTTATTATCGGGAAGCACCATCACTGAATTTCATTACATTTAAAATAGCGATAACACTCGTCTGCAAGCACAGCAGTAGGTAAGACCCTTTGTGCATTAATTAATTTAAAATCGACTGCTCGTGATGCTAGCAAGGTCATGATAGACTCCAAGTGACTTGGTTTGGTTTGGTTTATGGGGTTTAACGTCCCAAAGCGACTGAGGCTATGAAAGACGTCGTAGTGAAGGGCTCCGAGAATTTCGACCACCTGGGGTTCTTTAACGTGCACTGACATCGCACAGTACACGGGCCTCTAGAATTTCTCTTCCAAAGAAATTCCAGCCGCCGCGGCCGGGATCGAACCCGCGTCTTTCGGGTCAGCAGCCGAGCACCATAACCGCTGAGCCACCGCGGCGGCTCCAAGTGACTTGAACATATAGTAAACAAAGCGACATTAGCTAGAAAAAAAAAACTGGAGTTTCACCTATAGAAATTAGTATTTTTCTAAAAAACTGAAATAAACATCGAAAAAAGACGGCTGAATTGTCTGGAATTCAATATAGAAAAGTGCAAACCCTCGGACCCATACCCGCGACGAAGTGAGCGCCACGAAGGGTTCCGCTGAAAATATGAAATAAAAATTAACTTTTCTCGCAAACTAGATCGGAGGTCGGGCGCCCGCAATGCTTTCTGCCTCGCGAGTGGCTTCCGAGCAGTGGCTGAAATCTTCCTCAACCCCAGAACCGGAGCCATCAGCGACAGCACCTCCCAGGCCATCGCGCGAAGCCATCGCGCGTCGCGTCGCTTATCACCTCGTTCAGTCAACGCTGCACGAACGGCACGAACGCAGTGTGTGCAGTGTACAGTAAAGACAGCTGTCGAAAAAAAAACCACCTTCAAATTCTTTCTCAAAATTACTGAACTGATATCAATTCTATATTCAATACCCCTTTCCATACATGCAAATGTGAAAAAGGCGATTCATTGCCCTGAAGACAACCGTATTGAATTGCGGATTCAAAACCGTTCGCGAACGTGAGTAGCGGGTGTTTCAACTTGATATTAAAACGACGCATAACTGGCGCTGGTCTCAGCTCTTCTACTGCGAGAAATACTTTGTTTTAACCGCGACCTTTTCACTCGACTAACCCTGCTTCCAGGCAGCGACTGTGCCAACATCTGTCAAGTTTGAAAGCCCACCCAGCACTACACAACTCCGGCGGCCATGAAGGAACTCGATCTCCCCTCCCGCTACTTTAAAATTGCTCAGCGCCCTCCTGTTTGGCCCATCCTTTGTCATGGGCCTCGTCTTCTGCGGTCTGGACGCCTCGCAGAATGAGCCCGACAGCCAGAAATGATTCCGCACGAGTTTCACACCACGGCAGAAAAGTTTTAAGGCGGAAGCCTTTAATGTCTCATCGTTGTAAGCAGCAGTTGTCGACAGAAAATGTCACGCTTTTCAATTGGTGGAAACGGTCGTGACGTCACAGTGCGCGAATTTCAAACGGGGCCAATTGCACTTTGGCTAGTAACCATACAACCAATTGAAGGGATCGTACAGTGATGCTCCAAGTAAGTGGTACTGAGCTTAGTTAATTGCTTAATTACCCAATTAGCCTAATTAGCTTTACTGGTCAGGCCATATAAATAAATAAAAGCGATTAAGAAATTGGTCGAGCTCAGGAATCGAACCCCGGTCTTCGGCGTGAGAGACGAGCACGCTATCCACTCCGCCATGCCAGCTCGATGGTTTCGAATGAACAAAGGCGCGTCTAGTGAATACGGTGTCTTCACTCACTCTCATCCTCCTCCATTCCCTTCCGGCGAGGTTTAGGTGTCCACCGACAAATGAGAGACAGATACATTTCCTTTCCTCAAAACCAATTTACCGACGAGCGAGGCGTAGAACCGAATGGGCGATGGCGTTCTATGGACTCCTTGGCAGCGTTGCAAGACGCTGTCGCGTTCCACTCTTAGGGGCGAAGCTTAACATCTTAACCACACATCAGTGACCAATTCTGGAGGCCCGTGTACTGCGCGATGTCAGTGCACGTTAAAGAACCCCAGGTGGTCGAAATTTCCGGAGCCCTCCACTACAGCGTCTCTCATAGCCTGAGTCGCTTTGGGACGTTAAACCCCATAAACCAAACCAAACACTTTAGGTCAAAAAAGTGCCCCCCTGAATTTTGTGAGACAGTTACTGCGTAATTTCCTTTCCTGAAATACAATTTTCATTTTCTTCATTACGGCTCCTCTTTATCTATCTTCTTCCACTCCCACTTCCTCCCTTCCTCTACGGTGCGGTTCAGGTGTCCACCGAGATGACAGAGAATTACAGCGCCATTTCCTTTCCTCAAAAAGCATTGCGTTCAAAGGGCAAGGCATCGCGCCGAACGGGTGGTGGCGTTCCGTGGACTCCCTGGCAGCGCTACAACGCGCTGTCGCGTTCCACTCCTAAAGGCGAAGCTTAAGCGTCATTAATTAGCAGTTAATTAGTATTCAGGTATTAATCAGTAATTAACCAATAATTAGTGTTTTGCCATCACTTAGTAATTAGTACTAAAATATATGTGACGCCACCAGTGCCACACAAACAGCGAAGGTGGTGCGGAAAACGCTTCCGCCTCTACCCACTTTAGACAGTCAAAGTGCCCCTGAATTTTTAGAGTTGCTCGTGCGAAGACGCTGGCGTTCTTTTCGACCAGCCAAGAGAGCGATCCTATAGTGATTGTCGCAGAAGGGCAATTCTTGTGGGATACAACCCACTCTAATTACCAACTCCGTGATCTCAACGGCAGATGATTCGAAGACATCGATACAAGGTTGGCCCCGCATTGCACAGGTGAACGCGAGGTGCTTGTCCTAATGTCTTGAAACTTTAAAATTCTTTGACGGAACACGTCTCGCGCAGGCAACGCAATCTGTACCGCACTCTCTATCATATTAAGAAGGCAAAATGTGTCAGCGCATTATCAGTAACGAGCATGCGGTCTCCAAGTCAGCATCGACGGCCCGAAGCAGCACCAAAGCTCTTTCTGCAAAAACTGCACACGAGAGTTCCTCGACCGACATCATCGGCGCAAAATGCACGTCGTATTGGCGAACAGAGTCGAATTGCGACAGTACCTCCGTCCTTTCCCGAGCCTTGCAAATCTGCGGCCGTGATGTGTTAGAATGTCGTGCCGTACTCTCCTACACGCGATGGTGGCGCTTTTCTTCTGCCTCGTTGGGTAGCACTGCTTGTTTTTTTTTTCGATTTGTACGTGCTGTTATCTTTTTTTTTTATTCGGCCAACCGTACCGCTCTCGATCGTGGGAGGTGGTACAGTCCTTGTCAGCTCTCTTTCGGTGTTTAAGTATAGGCATTGTTTCTCGGTGGCAGAGCATAATGCGGGTCTGAAGGGGCTATACAAGTGACCCGTCAACACAATCGAACAATCACTACACTGCACGGAGGGGAGTTATGAGCGGAGTAAATTGAGACTTGCAGGCGGCCATCTGGTTGTAGTGAGAGCTGGTATTTCAAAGAAAGGAATGAAAAGACACTCTTTAGCTGTACAACTTGGTGCGCACGCTTAATTTCATCAGAGGCTTAATGAGGAATGATGAGTAATTCCTTGCCGCGAAATAGCTTCATTCTTGTAGGTAATATACACTGTTCATTGTGGGCATCGCGGTAATATAACAAAGCGCTGTCATTTTTTTTTTTTTTGAAGAGAAAAGCTTCACTACCTGCACCACCACCGCGCTTCGCGAGAGCCCCCGTTCTGGGGATGAACGGTGGTCCACGTCATCGCCTCCGGGTGATATCCCTGGCTGCCGCGGTAGCTCGCCGATCTCAGGGCCGTGCCCTAAAAGCGGCGTCCGTCTACGCGGCCTCCCCTGCCGCTTCCGCCGCCGGCGCCAGCTGCGACAACTCCGCTCAATGCACAACGGGCCGGGCTCTTACAACGTGGAGGCCGCAGCCATTACCCAAACCTACAACCGAAGACTTCGTGGTAGTCCTCAAGCCGCGAACTCGAGTATCATTGCAAGAGGTATTTGAGGAGAACAGATACGGACGGGTGTTCATAGCCTACCTCGAACCGGACTCCTCGCAATCCTTCACCGTTCTTCCGGTACGCGATCAGAACTTAATTCTAATTTACACTCCAAAAGCCGAAATTGAAGACAGAGTTATCGGAGACTACGTGATAAATCTGCAGAATAAGAAAGTCCCACTTACGGGCCACCTGAGTCAAGATGGTGGTAACGTCTGTTACGGCGTGGTAACCGTACGAAATACAGATACTGCGGAATCCCTCCGCTCAAGTCTCCAGTGGCGCCACGGCGAAATTCTGGAGATACGCGAATTTGGCACGTCAGACAAGGCCCGAATAACATTTTGCGGGAAGCAGAAGCCGCGCTACGTACATTACGAGTGCATGCTCATTCAAGTCCGCAAATACCAGCGCACCATCCCGGCCTGCGGTCACTGCGCTGTTGTCGGTCACCGTATGAACGCCTGCTCCGGCCCAAGACCGGACACATGTGGTGTGTGCGGCCAACAAGCCCAGCTCGCGGAGGGGGTGCAGGTCCCTCACGAGTGAGTGAGTGAGTGAGTGAGTGAGTGAGTGAGTGAGTGAGTGAGTGAGTGAGTGAGTGAGTGAGTGAGTGAGTGAGTGAGTGAGTGAGTGAGTGAGTGAGTGAGTGAGTGAGTGAGTGAGTGAGTGAGTGAGTGAGTGAGTGAGTGAGCGAGCGAGCGAGCGAGCGAGTGAGCGAGTGAGCGAGTGAGCGAGTGAGCTAGTGAGTGCAAAACTTTATTAAGCTCTAGATTTGCTTTTCTTCTGCGGCTGTCAGATGGCTTCGTCCATCTACTTGTACAAAGGTCGGCTGCCCTTAGTCTAGGGCTCCGCTGGAAGCTGCTGCCAGTTGTGCTCGCCGAATCAGACCTTCTTGGTCGATTCGGCGATCGCTGGAAAGCACTCCCTCCCATAGCTAGTGATGCGCTGGTGAGCTCGCAGAAGGTCGAGTCAATCACCGTTGTTACCGCATTGCTGTTGTGCTACCCCGCTGTTCTGGTGTATGTGGTTGTGTCCACGTATACCGTCGTTTCTTGGGGTGCTAATGTATTTTGTAGGTATTCAGCCCTTGCCTCTGCGCGCTTTGTACAGGTTGGGATCCATGTTCCTTGGTATGGGCGTTACTTTTAGTGTTTTGCGATATTCGTCCGGGATTGTTTCTGTCCTCTGTATCTCTTGAATTTTATCTGCGCGTCCCAGTTTCTTTAGGAGCTCCCTGTCAGGTGGGGTCTGCTGTAGTCTGCGCAGTTGGGAGACTAGTTGTGCCTCTCTCAATTCATCGAAAGTGTTGTGTAGTCCTAGGGCTAGGAGCTTTTCGGTTGAAGTGCTGTGAGGAAGGTGGAGTGCGGTTTTGTAGGCTTTGCGTAGGATCACGTCAGCCTGTTGTGCCTCACTCTTGATGGGATTGTAGTAGGGGAGGCTGTATGTCAGTCGGCTGACTACCAGGCTTCTAACGAGCTTGAGTGTGTCCTCCTTTCGGATGCCATGACGTTTGTGTGAAATGCGCGTGGTCATGCGGGCCACTTGTAGAGTGGATGCTTTGAGTAGGGCAAGGGTGTGGGTACAGCGGTGATTTGACTGTATCCACATCCCCAAGATTCTGATGACTGTTTTTTCTGGTATCGACTTCCCCTCGAGGTTGACTTAACTTTAAGTCGTCGCTAGTGGGGACTGTGCGATTTTGTTTTCCTCTCCAAACTCTTAGGAGCTCGCATTTCTCGGTGGAGCTTGCTAGCCCTCTTGCTCTGACGTAGTTCTGTATGCAGGTGGCTGCCTTTTGTAATTTCTCTTCTTTCTCTCCGAGCGAGCCTGTGTTGATCCAGATGGTGATGTCGGCATACATGGCATGGTGTATGCCGTCGATTGCTTTTAACTGTTTTGCCAAGCCAATCATGGTTATGCTGAAGAGCGTAGACCGATCCTTGAGGTGTTCCTTTGTTTGGAGTAAGGAATTTGTCTGATCTCAGCTCCCCCAGGCAAATCGTTGCCGTTCTGTGTGAGAGGAAGGCTTTGACGTAGCCGTAGACTCTCCTCCCGCAGTTCAGGTCGTTCATGCCCGTAAGGATAGCCTCGTGACTTACAGTGTCAAAACCCCCTTGATGTCCAATGCCATTAATATGTTCTCTCCGCGCTTGGGGACGTTCCAGAGTACCTCTTCTTTGATTTGCAGTAGTACATCTTGGGTCGATAGCTTTCCTCTGAAACCGAAATTGCTCTGGGGATACAGTTCGTTGTCCTCCATGTACTGTTGTAGTCTCAGCGTGACCAGTCGTTCGTACAGGTTTCCTAGGAACGATGTCAGTGAGATCGGTCCGAGGTTCCCTAGGAACGATGTCAGTGAGATCGGTCCGAGGTTCTCAATTTGTAGTTTCTTGCCCGGTTTACGAATCATCACTACCTCCGCATGCTTCCACTCCTCGGGGACGGTCTCCGCTTCCCAGTGCTTATTAAGAAAGTCGGTGAATTCTGCGACTAGCTCATCACTGAGGTTGCGGATGAGTGCATTATTGATCTTGTCTGCACCGGCGGCCATGTTTCTGGTTGTGTTTCAAATCGCTGCGTAGACCTCTTTTCCCGTGATGGGTCTGTGCAGGGTATCGTTTTCTCTTCCCCGGTAGCGCTCTGCGTAAGCTGCTGGGTTTGTGTCCCCGAAGTTTGGTCCCTCGAACTGGTGGAGTAACCGGTAGATCGCTGTGTTGTTTTCTGCCTTGGTATTGGTTGGATCTATGAGAGCCTTGAGGATATGCCACGTCCTCTCTGTGCTAAATGTTCCGTTGAGAGAGTCGCTGAATTGTAGCCAATTTTGCCTTGCCATTTGTGCCACGTACTCCTCTGCTTTCGCTGTGACTTCTACGATCTCAAGTTTTAGTTTCCTGCACTACTTTTGTATCTTCCACCTCTTGGTGAGCCTGCGTCTAGCTTCCCACAGCTTGAGCAGCCTGGCGTCTACCTCAGGTGCCTGCGTCGTTCGCGCGATTTCTTTAGTGTACTTGCGCTGTTTTCTTTTAGCATTTTTCCCCATTCTATTGATTGGATCCCGTCCGCGGCGAGATTCCCGTCGCATGCCTGTTGAAAAACGCTCCAATCCGTGATTTTTGCCGATCCCAGCTGGCGCTTTAGTCTGTCTGAGGTTTCTTGAGTCTTGAGTATGTAGTGGTCACTGCCCAGATTTTCTAACAGATTCTCCCACACTGCCTGTTCCTCTCCCCGTATGAATGTGAGGTCGGGGCACGTGTTGGTACTGACGCTGTTTCCGATTATGGTTGGAGTGTCTGAGTATGTGAGGAGGTTGCAGTCAGTGTTTTCTGCTGCCTCTGCGAGTGCTTTAACTTTTGGGTTAGCTGGTTTGTATCCCCAGCTTTTGTCCACGGCATTGAAGTCTCCCAGTGTCATTAGCGTGTTGTTGCTTGCTAGTTTGCGTCGGCCAGGAAAAAGTTCGGGGAATTTAGCTTTCTTTTGTTTTGGAGGGCTTTATGCATTCACAATTTTTTCTTCTTCCTCTCTTTCTTTTCTTCTTTGGTGTAATTTCTACTATCACGTGTTCTACGTCGTTGTCGGCTATCCTGTCGTGGTTTATGGCGATGAGCGCCTTACTGACTAGGGTTGCCGTTCTTCCTTTTTCTTGAGTCTCGTAGGACGTATATCCTGCGAGTGTTGGCGTAGTGCTCGTCTCTTGAAGCGCTATGATGTCGGGCGGTCTTTGTTGTGTATGGATGTGTTGTTGGAGTAGGCCCTGCGTCTTGCGGTAGCCTCTGCAGTTCCATTGCCATATGTCTAGGGTTTCTTGCTTGCCTAAGTTTTTGATGGCCATATTTAGGTTTCAGTGTTGTTTGCGGGCGAGTTGGCGAGGGCTGCCAACGCAGAGCAGTGGTAGGCCTTTTCTCTAATGTTCTCGACGAGTTTCTGCTTGCGGATGCTACTCCGGAGTTCTGTGACTTGCAGTTGCACTTGCTGGATCATCTGCTGCATCATCTGCTGCATCATCTGCCTTAAATTTAGTGAGATGCTCTTTTCCTGTTTGCGATGGGGCTTGGGTTTGTAATGTTTGTGGCTGCGGAGGGCTGTTCGACTTGAGGTCTCGTACTGCCTTCGTGAGCTCTGCTATTTGGCGCTCTACCTCTGTCTGCGAAGTGCGTGACAGTTCTAATTCGCGTCTCAGCGCTGTTTTCTCCGCGTCCTCCTGTCTAGGTTTTTCGCGGTTGCTGTTTATGTTTGTGCTGTCAAATCCGAACGCGCGAACAAACTCTTAGCCGTGCCATTTGACACAGCGAACTCTGTTGTTCGTGCCGCTATATCGGCACAACCAGCCTGCGTTTGCCTATGTGGCAGACACGCCACGAGGCAGTCACGGCAACAACGCCACATGCACCCAAATCGTAGGGACCGACCCGTGTAAACAATGATTGTCGCAGTTAAGGAAAGGGGGATAAACTCATTGTCGAATGTATCTCTGCGTGTGTATAAGTTTTCTTGCTGTTCTTATTCCCAGAATTTGCAAATACGCATTTGCGTGCCTCTGTCCTCACGGTCTGCCTGGCTAAAACTGTACAACATAAAAAAAATATAACGTATGTCACGAAATCACGGCCTCGATTAGCTAAGTGGTTCGCGTGAAAGAATGGCGGAGAGAGAATGGAGCACGTCGGCTGTCAAAATATTGGTTGAAGATGTCCACGCCGTTGAGGAGCAAGCACTACCGCCCATTTCGTCTTTCTTGTAAACTCATCATATGGCGGATGAAAGGGGAGACATGAAAATTACGACTGCCGTTTCTTTTTTTTAAATCCTGCATACGCTCTACGCACGAATAAGCATACATTTGAGTAAACTGTCCTCTGCCGTGGTGACTTTAGTAAAAAGGAGCGCGATAGAGGACAGCTCACCCCCTTTTTACTCTTTTCTGTTTATGTTGTACGTAAACATCGCGAATATCAGCGCAAAGTTCCTTAGCGCGTAAATAATCACTCAAAATTGCATTTTGAAGACATGGCCGTGCCTTCGAAAACCGTCGACCAGGGCACATTCGGCAGTAAAATGACGCCACAAGCAGGTCAGCAACCGTATTAGGCAGTCAAAATACTTTCCGCATGAAGTGCAAGTTGCGAATACGACTGTCTTGACTCAATGCGCAACGGAAAGAAGGCTCAGTTGGGTGTCTTCGCTTGTTAACAGCGCATAGTCATCACCAGAGGCGCCGCCATCAGCCTTAGATGCCGCACTTGACAGAGCTGCATATAAAGTTAACCAGCGAAAATAGACGCAAGACAAGAATAAAGAAGGCACACACCAGCGTTGCGGTGTGTGCCTTCTTTTTAACCAGCGTTGTGGTGTGTGCCTTCTTTGTACCAGCGTTGTGGTGTGTGCCTTCTTTGTTCTTGTCTTGAGTCTATTTTCGCTGGTTCCCTTTATATGCAATATGAACCGACTAGCCCAGCAGTTTGCACTCCTTGACAGAGCTTCTCTACATCAAAGACCCAGTTGCAGACGCTGAAAACGCGGGCTGTTGGCGCTCATTTTTGCCGAAGCAAGGAAGTGCGGAAAAGCTATCGTCTTTGGAGAGTGAAGGGAAACAAAAATCCGCCGTGATAAAGGCAGCCCACAAAGAAGGGTCACGTGACACAGCCACCTAGAAATCACTTCAGGGGATAGGAAGGGAGTACTTTGCGATGAACGTTGTTACCGCCCAACAGAGCAGGACACGCAGAATCCATTGCTGCGCGGACAAGTTTTCTAGCCATTTTACCTGTTTGTTTTTGTTGAAGCTGGTTCTCGCGACAATCTGGACGGGATACATCAAGCGTTGGCTGAGCGTTGACGAAATCTCCTCTTTTTCCTTTATCGCGTTCGGGACATCCATTGCCGGCATTCAGGCGCGCCGAAAAGGGAGTCATTCAGACAGTCCCCGCTTCAACAGAAACAGCATGCATTATTTGTGGCCAGTTGCCCATGATGAGCAGATCGTTGAAACCTTCTACGAAGACGTGGAGTCGGCGATGACCAAACAAAAATCACAGTACACTGTACTGATGGGCGACTTCAATGCGAAGGTAGGCAAGACCCAAGCTCGAGAGCAGGTGGTTTGTTGACTATGGCATGGGTTCTAGGAATAGCAGGAGAGAGTTATTAGTAGAGTTCGCAGATAGAAATAATTTACGGATCATGAGTACCTTCAGCAAATGAGCCAACAGGAAGTGGGCCTGGAAGAGCCCCAATGGTGAGACTAAAAATGAAATAGACTTCATACTGTGCACTCAGCCTGGCATCGTAGAGGATGTGGAGGTCCTCAGAAAGGTCCATTGTAGCGACCACAGAATAGTAAGCTCTCGCATTACCTTCGATTTGAAAAGGGAACGCAGGAAATCAGTGAACGAGTTAGCATTAAGATGGAAAGTAGAGGAATTCAGGATTTTGCTGGAGAACAGATTTTCCGCTTTAACTGACGATGACGACCGTAATGTTGAAACAATAAACAATCGTCTCACAGATATCATTACGGAGGGCGCCGTAGAAGTAGGTGGTAGGATGGTTCGACAGGATACCTGGAAGCTATCTCAGAAGACACAAGATCTGATTAAGAAACGGCAAAGCATGAGGACGTCTAACTCCATAGGTAGAATAAAACTAGTAGAGCTGTCGAAGTTAATAAATGAGCACAAGGCAGCTGACATGAGGAAGTTTAACATGGAGAAAATCGAGCATGCTCTAAAGAGCGGAGGTAGCCTAAAAGCAGTGAAGAAAAAACTAGGCATAGGCATAGAGACAGAGCGCAATGTCATTAGCAATGTGGATAAGATAGTTACAGTAACCGAAGAGTTTTACACAAATCTGTACAGTAGCGATTGCAATCAGAATGTTACTGAAAGAGGCAGTAGAGCACAGCATTGGAACATCCCGCCAGTAACGAAGGAGGAAGTAAAGAAAGCCTTAGGAAAAATGCAGGAGGGGAAAGCAGCTGCTGAGGATCAGATAACAGCAGATTTGTTGAAGGATGGAGGAGAGATTGAGCTCGAAAAACTAGGCACCCTGTATACACAATGCCTTGTGACCACGAGCGTACCTAGGGCTTGGAGAAAACGCTAACATTATCTTAATTCATAAGAAAGGAGACGTCAGGGACTTGAAGAATTGCAGACCGATCAGTTTACTATCCGTCGCCAACAAGGTATTTACTAAGGTAATCGCAATAAGTCAGGACAACCTTGGACTTTAGTCAACCAAATGATCAGGCAGGCTTTCGTAAAGGATACTCGACAATAGATCATATTCACATTATCAATCAGGTGATAGAGAAATTCGCAGAATATAACCAACCCCTATATGTAGCCTTCATTTATTACGAGAAAGCATTTGACTCGGTGGAAACCTGAGCTGCCATGCAGGCATTGCGGAATCAGGGCGTAGAAGAGTGTTATGTGAAAATATTGGAAGATATTTATAACAATTGCACAGCTACCATAAAGTCAGCAATAAAATTCCAATAAGGAACGGTGTCAGGCAGGGAGACACGATCTCGCCTATGCTATTCACTGCCTGTTTACAGGAGGTATTCCGGGACCTGAAATGGGAAGAGTTGGGGATAGGAGTTAATGGAGAATATAAGTAATTTGCGATTCACTGATGACATTGCCTTGGTAAGTCACTCAGGACATGAAGAGCAAAGCATGATCAATGAATGAGACAGCCGGAGCAAAACGGTGGGGCTAAAAATTAACATGCAGAAAACCAAACTAATGTACAACAGCCTAGCAAAGGAACAGCAGTTCGCAATTCGTAGCCAGGTGCTGGAAGCAGTAAGAGAATGTCTATTTAGGGCAGGTAGTGACAGCTGATCCTTCAAGAGAAAAGTATACAACAGCTGTATCTTACCAGTATTCACCTATGGTGCAGAAACGTGGAGGTTAACAATGAGGGTTCAGCTTAAGTTAAGGACAACGCAGCGAACTATGCAAAGAAAAATGATAGGTGTAACGTTAAGAGATCGGAAGAGGGCGGAGTGGGTGAGGAAACAAACGCGCATTAATGATATTGTCACGACCAGAGGAGCCGTGAAGGTAGGCGTCGGGAAGAAACGAAGACTGGGAGCCTTCTTTTAGTTATGGAGCCAGCTTCCACGACACAGAACAGAACTATAGTGAACTAGAATATTCTAGTTCACTATAAACAGAACAAGCGCGCCGCGAGAGGCCACCGCCGCTTTGCCGTCGTATTCGATTCAGCGCGGAGGCCGCGCGGCGCGTTAGGCGCGTGGCAATATTCTGGTTGAAACCAGGTGGAAGAAGTGGGCTTGAGTAGGGCATGTAATGCGAAGGCAAGATAACCGCTGGTCCTTAAGGGTAACGGAGTAGATTCCAACAGAAGGCAAACGTAGCAGGGGGCGGCAGAAAGTTAAGTAGGTAGATGAGGTTAAGAAATTTCTGGGAATACAGTGTCCGCTACTGGCGAAGGACAGGGATAATTGGAGAGACATGGGAAAGGCCCTCCAGTGGGCCCTGCAGTGGGCGTAGTCAGGCTGATGATGATGATGTAGTTGAGCAGCGGCTCCCTGTTTTAATGTATGCGGACGATATTGTACTGTTGGCAGACAGCTAGGATGATTTGCAAACTTTGGTTAATTGTTGTGGAGATGAAGAAGACGCTCTAGGTTTCAGTTCTAGCACAACTAACTCAGGTGTGATTTTCAACGATACAACTGATCAGGTACTTACAATATAAGGCCACGAAACATCCCGAGGGGCCGATTAAAAATTTCTTGGGATATGGCTAAACAAAGGGAAGATATACACGGAAAAGCATGAACAGCCTCTTAGAGCAAAAGGGCGAAGAGACGCCGGGAGGATGAAGCATAGGGCATTAGGGGGGTACAATTAAAGTACTGAGAGGTATTTGGAAAGGAATAATGGTGCCGGGCTTACTTTCGGTAATACGATTCTCTGCTGAAGGGCAGAAGTTCAGTCGAGATCAGACGTAAATCAGAGAGCTATTGGAAGATTAGCACTAGGGGCTCACCTGAAGATGGAAAACGAGGCAGTGCAAGGTGATATGGACTCAGCATCGTTGGAAACACCGGAAGCTAAGAGCTAAATACCATATGACCGCCTGAGGACATTCAGCGATAAGGGGTGGGCAGCTAAGGTATTTAAATACGTATAGAGAAAGAGCGTTGACTCACAGTGGTGGAAAAGAACTAGAAAACTAATCAATGAGTATGTCAGTCGTGAGGACGGAGAAAAAAAGCTTTAAACGACAGCTCTGCACAACACGGCTGTGAACTGTCAACCAGGCGGCAGCAGCGCAGCGCCATCTGTTGGAGCGCAGCCGAAGCAGCTGCTAGGCAACGGCAAGTCGGGGTAGTTTGGTAGCCGCACAGCCACGATAATACGCGACGAGCCGAGCTGGGCTCCAGTAGTGTTGCTTTCGTAACAAAAACTGATCGCGAAAACCAGATCAAAGGATGTCGAAATGGAAGAAAAGGAACAACTAAACAGTCCTGCCCAAACCAATACAAATACTATGTACCGAATCCTAAAAGAATGAAAACTGGAAACAAAAAAGGGAACTCTCCTGGTCAAAGAGTATGACGTCAAAGGAACAAGTCCTTGTGGGAAAGGTCACCCACTTTAGCTTCTAAACTGGTTTTGTATGAGTCGACCATTTTCCCGCCACCTTTCTTCTCCCGCTTAGAGACACCTTGGTATGAAGAGGGTATGAGTATCACCTGCTGCCCCTCCCGGTCAGAAGCCACCTGATTTGCCCGCCACACCAGAGACACGTGCGCCGATGATGTATGTCAGGAGAGGTCTATTGAAAGTTAGTTAGTTATATGGGGTTTTATGGCGCATAAGCAACTATGGCTGTCATGCGCCAGACACAAGGTTACATAATGTTATGTTAAGTGTACAGAGGTTACATTATAATAGATTTAAAAGATTGGCTTTCTTTAGAAACTTACAAACAAGTGAAAACTCCACAAATGTTTGCTCGCCTAGAAGCAATGCGGGATGAAATGGAATGTGTTCATTGTAAGATACCATAAAAATTTTTTTTCGAAGTTCTTCGAGATGCGAACAAGAAATTAAAATGTGATTTACTGTGAGCTCCTCACCACACATTTCACACACAGGTTTGTCTTTTTTGTTAAGAAGTTATGGGTGATGTGTGTGTTACCAATGCGTAAAGGACATAAAATTATTTCGATACAACGCTCTTATGGCGGCATGATTTCCATTCTTTTAAAATGGGCTTTATGGTATGCAGCTTGTTGTTTCCTTCATTTTCCCAAGAAGCTTGCCACTTGGCTCTTAGTTTGCTATGTACTAACTTCATGTAATCCCTAGGAGGCAAATTCACATATTTTATTTCCATGGTTCTGGTTTGTGCAGCACACATGTCGGCTCTCTCATTGTACAACATTTTGGGCGAGTTGGTTACCTACATTCATTATTACAGCGCAAAGACGGCACAGAACAAGAAGGGGACACGCTGTTGTGTCCCCTGTCAGCGCTGTTGTGTCCCCTTCTTGTTCTCTGCCGTCTTTGCGCTGTAATAATGAATCTCTCATTGTCCCTAATGCCAACGTGACTGGGGACCCAGCAGAATTTTATAACATGTTTTTGTGTTGTGACCTTTATTATATTGTGTATGATGCTTCCTATCAGTGGCTTCGTGGCATTTTTGGAGTTTAATGCTGTAAGGACGCTCAGTGAATCTATAAATGATGCTGTTTTTGATGTTTTCATTTGTTATTTTCTGTACCGCAACACAAATGGCATAACACTCAGCGGTGAAAACTGTAGCACATGAGGGCAGTCGTACTGCATTTTTATTTTTTCCTTGTATTACTGCGCTTCCTACATGAGCATGAATTTTTGACCCATCAATATAAAATGCAGTATAATTTCTATATTTTTCTTGTAGTGCTAGATATTCTTGTATCATATGATCATGTGGTGTACAAGTTTTCCCGAGGCGTGTTAGTGTGACATCACACACTGTGGGAAGAGTGTACCACGGTGGTAGCGCTTTGTGCCTGGGGGCAATATTTTTAATTTCATTTAGTATGTTCAGAGCTTGGGATTTTTCTACGAAGCGCATGAGCAACGGCTTAATTGCGTGAGGCTTGCTGTTGAAGAGTATTCGGGATGGGCATTTCGTGACAATTGGGTAACAGAGATGTTTGGGCTCAGAAAGAATTTTGAGGATGTATGTACAAGTTAGTGTAGTTCTTAGATATTCTAAGGAAGGTTCATTCGTTTCCACATACAGACTTGCTATTGGGGAAGTTCTGTAAGCACCGGAAGACAACCTTAAACCAAGATTGTGGACAGGATCCAGTCGGTTTATGTAGGACGGTGTTGCTGAGCCATATACTATGGACCCAAAGTCTAACTTAGAGCGAACCAGAGAACGATATATATGTAACAGGCATGCCCTATCAGACCCCCAGCGTTTTCTTGACAGTGTAGCGGCCTTTATTGGCAAGAGATGACTGGTTCGTAAGGCCGGTTAGAGCGGGCAAGGGCAGGTCCAGTCCCAGAACAGTTGATGCTTTTGCCGCGCGTCGGTTCTGCTGATAATGATGATGATGTCCTCGGGCTGAATGGCACATACCCACGGCGGGGGATTGGCCAGGGTGCTGCTGCAGCTGCCGATCGTCTACTTCTCGCCTCGCGCCGCGCATCGATTCTGTTGCTCCCTCTGCTAAGCGTCTTCCTCTATACATTTGCCCCCGGGGGAAAAAGCCATCCTGGCGATTTATGGAGTCAACAGGACGCTGGGGTCGTAATACGGCTTTAAACGCGAAACGTGAACGGTCTCGCGCCCACGTCGTCGGAGATGGGGTGATGGCGTCACGGGCTCAACGATGTAAGTGACGGAAGAAGTGCGCTCAAGGACACGGTAGGGTCAGTGGTAGTTTGGCAGCAACTTGGTAGAGAGACCTGGTGCAGCAGAAGGCACACGGAGCCAAACAAAGGATTGCGGCTGAAAAGTGTTTGTGCCATGGAAGTGGTCGAAGCGGTATTTCTGGCGCCCTTGGTCGTCAGACGTGAATGACCGGGCGAGCTGGCGGCACTCTTCAGCGTGTCTGGAGGCTTCAGATACGGTTGTGGATTCCGATGAATCAGGATGGTACGGAAGAATAGTGTCGAGCGGCGAGGACTGTTCACGGCCGTATAGAAGGAAGAATTGTGAGAAACCAGTAGTGCTCTGCGTAGCGGTGTTGTAGGCATATGTGACGAAGGGGAGGACGACGTCCCAGTTAGAATGGTCTGCTGCCACGTACATTGACAACATGTCACCTAATGTTCGATTGAAACGTTCTGTCAAGCCGTTCGTCTGGGGATGATAGGCAGTAGTGGTGCGGCGAGTAATGTTGCATTGCTGCAGAAGAGATGAAACTACGTCTGACAGAAACACCCGCCCACGGTCGCTCAACAGTTCACGCGGGGCTCCGTGCCGAAGTATGAAATGGTGCAAGAGGAAGGCTGCAACATCCCGCGCCGTAGCAGCTTGGAGGGCGGCTGTTTCGGCGTACCGTGTCAGGTGGTCTACAGCGACGATGACCCAGCGGTTTCCTGCAGCAGTGTAGGAAGGTGGTCCATACAGGTCAATGCCAACTCGGTCAAATGGCCTGGATGGGCAAGGCAAAGGCTGCATAGGGCCGGCCGAATGGTGATGACCGAGCTTGCGGCGCTGGCAATCGGGGCAGGAACGGACGAATTTTCGAACGTAGTTATACATGCCGCGCCAATAATTAACGGAGGCGAAGCCGGTTGTAGGTCTTAAAAGCACCGCCGTGACCAGCTTGCGGGTCGCTATGAAAGGCTGCGCATATTAAGGCGAAATCCTTTAATGTCTCATCGTTGTAAGCAACAGTTGTCGACAGAAACGTCACGCTTTTCAATTGGTCGAAACGGTCGTGACGTCACAGTGCGCGAATTTCAAACGGGGCCAGTTGTACTTGGCTAGATACGCACCCCATCACTCCTCGCGCACATTTATCCAGATCTTTACAACCCAAACTGCAAACACTGTGGCCAACGTGCTACCTATGATCACATCCTGTGGGACTGCAAAATAGAGCCACCTCCGCGTGATCTAGTTACAGCTCCTTCTCTCGAGCGGTGGGAGACCGTGCTGGCTAGCTCTGACCCCAGAACGCAGGTTTTGGCGGTGGAGTGGGCTGACAAAGTCGTCGAGGGCTATGTACTCTCGACCACTTAACGCGACCTCTTGCCAAGCTCTTCCCGACGAATAAAATGTTTTACAATCAATCAATAGTAACCATGCAACCAATTGAAGGGATCGTATAGTGATGCTCCAAGTAAGGGGGACTGAGCTCAGTTAATTCCTTAATTACACAATTAGCATAATTAACTTCTCTAGTCAGGCCATATAAATAAATAAAACCGAGTAGGAAATTGGTCGAGCCCGGGAATCGAACCCCGGTCTTCGGCGTGAGAGACGAGCATGCTATCCACTCCGCCATGCCAGCTTTTTTTATTTTTTTTTTATTTATTGCCTGACTTCGGCAAGAACCACAGTACACAAATACACTTACAGAGCGCAATGAGCAATAATTAACAACACTATCCGCCTGGGGGTGCGTGGCTTCATCATATTAAAACTCCTTAAGCGTCACCAAAGGCTCGACTCTTTCGAGCCACTCGGGAGCTTCAGGAGCAAGTTTGTGAACTTCAATATACTTATGCATGCACTCCCGAAAATAGATCCGTGCTGGCCATGCATCAGGATCGCAATGATATCCTGCCATTCTGGAGCGCCAAATACAATGGAGGCCCATTAGCATAATGAGGTCGAATGGTGTCCCATCCTCACTCTCTACAGGCAAGTACCGAATACCATGAGCGTCGAGCGGAAATTCCTTTTTTAACGTCCGTTGCAAGATGTCCCAAAAGTATACCCCCTCCCAACAGTGCAAAAAAACGTGGTCTATTGTTTCTGGTTGTTTACAAATTAAACAATGTGATCCCCAAGGTAGAAATAACTGCTTCCTTTCCAAGAATTCCTTTACTGGTAGTGTTCCGGTATGTAATTTAAAGAAAAAAGTTTTTGCACTTGGCGGCACCTGCATCGCCTTCACACGCTTAAGTACGTCGCGTCCCTGGCCTCCATTGTATAAGGCCCTGTACATAGGTTGTGGAAGAACTACATCGCACAAATCTTTATACAACTTCTTCCTGCTAACAGAAGATAAATATTCATACGAAAATCGAACAGACAGGAATCGAACACTCGCGACAACCTCTCTAAAGTAACCAAAAATACGTCCCGAGAACCTTTCGGTTGTGACAACAAAGTCCGGCAGTGCATTTCCGAGCCTTAATTGGCACACAGTGCGCAAAAACGGATCGCTTACATCGCGCACAAAACAAAATCTGCTTACAATCTGCCGCATAAATAAGTGTCCCAGACTCAGGCCGCCATCCTTCACCCGCCTAAACAAATTGGTCCGGCTACAGCGTTCCCAGTCCGCAGCCCACACAAAAACGGCAAAGATCCGGTGCAGTCTCTGTACGTTCATCCTTGCACAATGCAACACTTGCATCACGTACCACAGCCTAGACATAAAAAACAGATTGCACACTGTGGCCCTTGCGAAAATTGAAAGGTGTCGCCCTTTCCACCTTTCCACCTTTTCACGCGTGGCTTGCGTCTGTGCTTTCCAGTACGAATCGCTATCGCGATAACCGTCCAGTGGAACGCCTAAGTACTTTACTGGGGTCGTCACCCAGGACACGTTTGCAAAATTGCCGGGCTTCGTTGGCCATTCTCCGTGCCAAAGCCCCAGGGACTTTGACCAATTCACTTTACTACCGGTGATCTTGGTAAATTCTTTTACGCATGCCACGGCCTCGGTTATACCTTCCCGGTTCACTGTGAACACCGCGACATCATCCGCATAAGCCAGCAGCTTAACTTCTGCTGCCTGTAGCTGGAATCCTCGAATTTTGTCACTTTCCATGATATTCAAACACAACGCTTCAATGTAAATGCAGAATAGAAGAGGGCTGAGGGGACAACCCTGGCGCACCGAACGCTGCAGGCTAATGGGGGCCCCCAAACTCTTATTTACAATTAATCTTGTCGTGCAGCTCCGGTACGCCAAGGCCACTCCCTCACAAATAATGGACCCTAAATTCACATGGTCGAGTATGCAGAACAGGATATCGTGCGAAACACAATCAAATGCCTTCTCAAGATCTAGCTGAAGGATGGCTACACAGCTATTTGTGTAATCACAACATTCCAGCACACACCTCGCTTTATGAATATTGGAAACAATAGAGCGTCCCTTGATCCCACACGTCTGGTGGGGACCGACTATATCCTGAATTACTGACTGTAGTCTACAGGCTAAAATCTTCATGAAAACTTTATAATCCACGTTTGTGAGGGCGATAGGACGATATGCTGTGACCTGCTTTAACTTTTCTGCGTCATCGGATTTAGGGATTAGCACTGTATGGGATTTACCATAAGACGGGGGCAATTCATTTTCTTTGTAGGCTTCGTTAAAAACTGCTGTCAGTACTGGCACTATTTCGCGTTTATATGCTTTGTAAAAAGCGGCGCTTAACCCATCAGGTCCAGGAGATTTTCCCAGGTTCAAATTTTCTATCGCTTGCTCGACCTCCGACGCAGTTATCGGCAGCTGCAGCCTTTCTTTCTGTTCGTCATCTAATCGCGGCAAAGCGCCAAGAAACTTTTCCTTGAATGCGCTCACATCCACTTCTTGCTTTGCAAACAGCGCCTGATAATATTCAAGAAATGCCTGCTGGATATGCCCGCTTTCTCCAGATAACGCCCCGCCCCATTCAATCTGTTCAATGTGGTTTCGTTGAGCATGCGTTTTTTCCATTCCTAGCGCTCGTTTTGAAGGTGTCTCCCCATCAGCTATATCTTGCGCCCTAGCCCGCACCAGTGCGCCACGATAGCGTTCTTCGTCAAAGAGTTCAATCTTATTTTTTATTTTCCTAATGTCATCCATCCATTTGCCAGGCTCTTCGCTTTCTCTTTCGAGAAGTCTAGCTAGTAAAGATCTTAAATTGTCCTCCTCACGCTTCTCCTCTTGTCGTATGCAGCTTGACCTTTCGATTGCTGCTATTTTTATTTGTTGTTTGCAAAGTTCCCACTGCTGCCATACTTTCAGTTCCCCGCTCGGCTTTAATTTACTGATTTCTTCGTTTACTTTCCTGCTAAAGATGTCGTCTGTAATGAGCTTATTATTTAATTTCCACATCTCCCAAGAAAACTGATTTCCTCGTTTCTTTGTCCCTATCCCACACTTCACTAAACAATGATCCGAAAATGATACCGGTACTACATTGTAGCTACTGCATTTTGAAATAACGTTCGGTGACACATAAATGCGATCTAGCCGTGCATGGCTTGATCGTTGAAAATGGGTGAGTCTCACACAACGCTCGCCTTCTAAACATTCGGCCACATCATCGAGGTTGCACGTGTCTATAATTTCTGAGAGTACTTCAGTGCTTCTGTCCCTAAATGCCTTTGCACTGGTTTTGTCACAGCCCCTCAGGACGCAATTGAAGTCACCCATTACGATCAGGCATTTCTCACAACTGAAGTGCTTTTGTACGCGTTGAAAAAACGCTGTTCTCTCATCCACCGCATTTGGGGCGTACACACAAATGATGCGCCAATATGTTTTGTCGTACAGGAGGTCAAGCAAAACAAATCGACCCGAAGGACACGCCGTATATGCCTGAACCTCAAGTCCCGGTACATTCTTTACAAAGATGACACAACCCGCAGACGTTCCTACAGCGTGGGCGACAACTGCAAAAAACCTAGACGTGAAACGTCTCACCATGCTCCCGGTCTCCTCTTCCCCGTCAATTTTCGTTTCCTGCACTGCCAGGACGTCCATGTCGTGCTCAGTTAAAAGGCGGTACACCTGGCTCTGCTTCTTCTTACTTGCCAGTCCCCTGACATTAAGTGTACCGACTTTCAAGGGGAACGCATGAGCCATTTTAATGCAGAAGAAAGAGGCCGGGGACATGGTGCTTACCCTTCACGTCTAGCGCTTGGCTAGACGACATCGTTGACACCGGAGCCATCCGGTGCTGGTGCCAGGCCTGGCAGCGGGGGCGGCTTGTCAAGGGCTCTCCTCTCCGTCGACACATTTGATCGTGTCCGGATGGACGACCGCCGTCCTTGGGTCGTTTTTGCCGGCGGCTCTTCGACGCTGGGGGCTTCCGCCTTGTCGTCTTCGGTTCCGGTCTGGGCGTGTGGCCGCTTCGCTGGGGCAGGGACGCCGGTCGTGCGGGCGCCGCTCTGGTCAAGGTTCTCCTCGGTCAGAGTCGCTGGCTCAGTTTCTTGGAACGCTGGCACGCTTACTTCACCGCTCGACGCCTCCGTCTCCTTTCTAGTAGGTTCTGCCCCCTCAGGCTTGCGTCCGGCATCGCTGCGTCCGGCATCGGCTTGCTGCGTCCGGCATCGGCTTGCGTCCGGCATCGAAGAGCCCGTCGATCCTGCTTGCGTTTCGGGTTCCTCTATGCCTTTCGCGGATTCTTCAGCCTCGACTACATCCATCAGGAGTTCCGCAGAGTCGTCTTTCGACGCCCCGCCCGTAGCCACCGCGTAAGTGCGGACACACTCATTATCCGCGTGGCCGTACCGCCGGCATTTCGTACAGCGGGGAACCTTGCATTCACGCCGCACGTGGCCTGTACCATGGCAGCGCAAGCACTGCATTGGACGCCCAGGCGCTACGACAAGAGCCAACTCTCCGGCGACACGTACCTGGTGTGGCAGGTCATCCACTTTCAAGCCGGGCTTCAACTTCAGTAGGACCGTTCTTGTCGTTGAGCTCTTGTCATTGACGCCTTGTATCCGCCACCGCTCACGCGTAACGTCGGTCACTTTGCCAAACGCCGCGAATGCCGTCCGAATGTCGTCGTCGGCCACACCGTGAAGCATCCAGTGTAGCCGCAGCTTTACCTGCTGGTCTTCCGGGTCGATAATGAGGCAGCGGCGTTTCTTAACTTGCAGCTCGTTGAAGGCGAGCAACTTCTTTGCTGCCTCCGTGTTCCGCAGGGTAACCGCCCACACGTGGTTGATTTGGTAAGCCCCCAACGCGACCACGTCGGGGAGCATACCGGTCTCGGCCAGGGCGTCTCGGAAATCCTCGACCCGGAACGGCCTCGCTCGCACGTCGCCGTGAAGAAAAACGGTGTTGAAAACAACACGTCCTGTTGGCAGTGTCGGCAAAATAATCTGGTAATCCTTATCACCGCAGTCATCGATCCTGTTTCCGCGGCCGTCAAAGGCCGCTATCGCTGCTCCGCTGGAGCCCATGACCCTGCGATCCGTTCAGCTCGGCTGCCGGAAGCAGAATGACTCCGCCATGCCAGCTCGGTGGTTTGGAATGAACAAAGGCGCGTCTAGTGAATACGGTGTCTTCGCTAACTCCCATCCTCCTCCCTTTCCTTCCGGCGAGGTTTAGGTGTCCACCGAGATATGAGAGACAGTTACTGCGGTATTTCCTTTCCTCAAATACAATTTTCATTTTCTTCATTACGGGTCCTCTTTGTCTTCTTTCACTCCCACTTCCTCCCTTCCTCTACGGTGCGGTTCAGGTGTCAACCGAGATGACAGAGAATTACTGCGCCATTTCCTTTCCTCAAAAAGCGTTGCGTTCAAAGGGCAAGACATCGCGCCTAACAGGTGGTGGCGTTCCGTGGACTCCCTGGCAGCGCTACAACACGCTGTCGCGTTCCACTCCTAAAGGCGAAGCTTAAGCGTCATTAATTAGCCGTTAATTAGTAATCATGCATTAATCAGTAATTAATCATTAATTATTGACTTGTCACCACTTAGTAATCAGTACTCAATTATATGTGACGCCACCAGTGCCACAGAGGCAGTCAAAGTGGTGCGGAAAACGCTTTCGCCTCTACTCACTTTAGACAGTCAAAGTGCCCCCTGAATTTTTCTGAGCGTAAATGTCCAGGGATCACTAGGAGCCATTTGCGCCCATCAGAGAGATAATTTCGGCGGTACAAAATCTCATCATGAATAGTGAAGTGGGCAGCCTGACGGCGCATTGCCCGCGGTACCGGCACGACAGAACGGTCTGAAAGATAGCGTACAAGAGAAGTGATCCAAGGGTCCTTAGACTGCTCGTTGGGCATATCGTCCAATGACAAGGAGGCGCAGTCGATGGCGGGAGGAGAGGCACTTTCATCGGCTAGAGGTGAACGAGACAAAGCGTCGGCATCGTTATGCTTCCTGCCAGAGCGATAGATCACACGAATATCGTACTCTTTGGGTCTTTTAGGGAGGACAGCCAACATAGGCACTGGTGGTCCGTGATGAGCGCGAAAGGCCGGCCGTACACGTAAGGCCGAAATCTCCCGATCACCCAAACGATCGCCAAACACTCTTTTTCAGTTACTGAGTAGTTTTGCTCTGGCTTCGTCAGGGTGCGGCTCGCGTATGCAACAACATACTCCGCATACCCCGGTTTGCGTTGAGCAAGAACAGCACCGATACCAACGCCACTGGCATCTGTGTGGATTTCAGTTGGAGAAGCAGGGTCAAAGTGCGCAGTATGGGCGGAGAGGTAAGTAGACGGCGCAACGTGATGAACGCTTCGTCACAGGCAGGACTCCAGCTTGATAGGTCGCTACTGCCACGAAGAAGGACAGTCAGAGGTGCGATGATACAAGCGAAATTTCGGATAAACTGCCGGAAGTAAGAACATAAGCCGATGAAACTGCTAAGTTCCTTCATCGTAGAGGGCTTCGGAAACTCAGAGACAGCACGAAGCTTTGCTGGGTCAGGAAGGACACCCTGTTTCGACACGACGTGGCCCAAAATGGTCAACTGACGAGCAGCGAAGCGACATTTCTTTAAATGGAGTTGAAGCCCGGCTGCCGCGAGGCATCCCAAAACTTGCTCCAGGCGAACGAGGTGCGTCTGGAAATCTGGGGAGAGAACAACGATATCGTCCAAGTAACATAAGCAAGTTTTCCATTTCAGGCCGAGCAGTATCGTGCCCATCATCCGCTCAAAAGTGGCAGGGGCATTGCATAGTCCGAAGGGCATGACGTTGAATTCATAGAGCCCGTCAGGTGTCACAAAGGCTGTCTTGGAGCGGTCAGCGTCGGCCATCGGGACTTGCCAATAACCCGAACGTAGATATAAAGAAGAAAAGAATTCAGCTCCCTGCAAGCAGTCAAGTGCGTCATCAATGCGGAGCAGCGGATAGACGTCTTTGCGGGTAATTTTGTTCAGGCGCCTGTAGTCAACGCAAAAGCGGATCTTTTTTGGTGACAAGGACGACGGGGGAAGCCCAAGGACTGTGCGATGGTTGTATGACGCCCCTCTGTAGCATGTCATTTACCTGGGCGTCGATAACTTGGCGTTCGGTTTCCGAGACGCGATATGGGCGTTGGCGCAACGGCGAATGGGCGCCAGTGTCGATCCGATGGGTAACAGCTGAGGTGCGGCCGAAACGGTGGTGGGAGAAGTCAAACGATGACCGAAACTTATTTAGCAGGGCCGCAAGCTGGGCCTTCTGCGGTGGCGAAAGATTCGCGTCGATTGGGCGCTCGAAGACGGCTTCGGGAGCGGGATCAGGAGACTGTGGGGAAGAAGTAAGTGAAGACACTTGCATGCGGCAGGGGTCATCCTCATAAGGGTCCCAGGCGACGATGGAGGCGAAAGGCTGGACACGTCCCAGGCATTCACCGCGAAGAAGAGTAGAGGGGCACAGCAATGGATTCGACAGGGGGATGGCGCTGCAGCCAGCTGAGACGGTAAGCACGGCGAATGGCAGGGGTAGACAATTGCGAGAAGCGAAGGAGTCGGACGGGATGAAGATGACAGGGCCCCGTTGGATGCAGAGTCGCAATGAACAGAGACGAGCACAGCAGAGCACGGCGGGATCACGACGTCATCAGCCACAGTCAACTTGGAGCACGGGTTAGTGGAAGCGCTCACCGAGGCGTCGCCGAAGGGAAGAAGGGCGACTTCGGAACTAGTGCAGTCGGTGACAGCTTCATGTTGCGAGAGAAAGACCCAGCCTAAGATGACGTCGTGAGACGGCGATGCGAAGACGATGAATTCAACAACGTACAGAACGTCCTGAATAGTAACTCGAGCTGTACAGGCCCCCAAAGGCGCGATAATTTGCGAATTAGCGGCGCGAAGCATAAAACCAGATAGCGGAGTCATCACTTTTCGTAACCGGCGGCACAATTTTGCACTGAGTACAGATACAGCAGCCCCGGTGTCAACAAGCGCGAAAGCATCGGTGCCCTACACAGAAACGGTGATCAGACTGGCCAGAGAAAGTCGAGGTCTTGAGCTTGGCGACGAGCACGCAGTTCTTGCCTCCGGAACTGCCGGCTCTAGTTTTCAGAAGGGGAAGAGGGACGACGGCGCATCGGGGAAACCGAGCGGCGACGCGAAGATGGAGAACGGCGGCGAATAGAGGGGCTGTAATCGGAGGAACCAGTGGTATAAGAAGGCGAAGTGCGGTGAAAAGGGTGGGGAGGGGCGTAGGCGTAACCTCTCCAAACTCTTAGGAGCTAGGATTTCTCGGTGGAGCATGCTAGCCCTCTTGCTCTGACGTAGTTCTGTATGCAGGTGGCTGCCTTTTGTAATTTCTCTTCTTTTTCTCCGAGCGAGCCTGTGTTGACCCAGATGGTGATGTCGGCATACATGGAATGGTGTACGCCGTCGACTGCTTTTAACTGTTTTGCCAAGCCAATCATGCTTATGTTGAAGAGCGTAGACCGATCCTTGAGGTGTTCCTTTGTTTGGAGTAAGGAATTTGTCTGATCTGAGCTCCCCCAGGCCAATCGTTGCCGTTCTGTTTGAGAGGAAGGCTTTGACGTAGCCGTAGACTCTCCTCCCGCAGTTCAGGTCGTTCATGCCCGTAAGGATAGCCTCGTGCCCGTAAGGATAGCCTCGTGACTCGTGTAAGGATAGGCTCGTGACTCCCTTATATAAGGGAGTTATTAAGGGGTGAAAAGGGAGTAAATTTTTTACTCCCTTATAGAAATGGAGCCCTAAAATGGCGTGATGTTTATAGTTTATTTACCCTCATTCAGGCTCATTCTTACAGTGACAGCGGTGGAAACGGGCAGTAGCTCTGCGGGCCGCCGGAAACCCAACTTGGGAAACTGCGCTGCCCTAATGTAACTCCGCCTCCCGCATTCTATTCGCCGTCTGCAAGCCCAGCGGCGGCGTAGGCGGCAGGAGTCGTCTGCTTGTCGTCTCCCTTTGTTGTACGAGCTCGTTTGGTCGGCCGTGTTTGTAGATAAAGGGATGCAACGTTATAATCAATAGTTCAAAACTGAGAAGGAGTCACTGGGTAGTTTTCACGGTCATGCACCACGCTATATTTGACAAAACACCAGAGCAAAAAGTTGAAAACACCCCTGATGGTAGTTTGGAATGGCAGTGTTTGCTTCCATATTCACTTCATTAAGGCTTGGCTTTTCAATATGACTGAGGAAAAATGTAGCCTCATGAGCTCCATCAAGAGCTCAGGGTTGACACTATGTTCTATCACAGTTCCTTGTTCATGAAACTCATAATCTGCTGCAATACATTGCGAGGACCTCACTGAAAAATGCCTGTGAGAATTAGGCCTAAGCGGGGGCTGTAACGGGGTGGCGACACAAACAAAGGAAAGTTAGGTATGGTTAGAGCACTGGAGGCTTCACAGGAGCAATTCAATTATGTACCGCACTGCAGCGGAAAACGGCGACAAGCCGATATCTTGTACCGCGGCAGGCGCCCGTGAAGGAGCAGAAGTGAACGAAGATCCAGCGACGATGGTAACCAAGGGGTCTTCATTCACCGCCATTACCAGACGACTGACCAGAAGCAGACGAGACGCTAGGTGGCGGGGCGGATTGCACAAAATGGTGTTTTTTACTCCATTTCGGCACTGGTGGAGTATTTGGCACAATTACCTCCCTTTCTAGACTGGAGTAAATGCTGGTAAATCCTCATTTTAACTCCATTATTCCCTCATGGGAGTAAAATGGAGGACAGTCCACCTTTTTACTCCCCACTCATGTAGTAAATGTTTTCACAAATGGAGTAAAAAGGGTGGCCGCGACCATTTTTACTCCCTTTTGGGTATATTTTTGTTTACAGTGTATCGTCAGCCACCGTAAACGTACCGAGAGCATTATCTCTCAACCGATTACTATCGTTTCGTGCCACTGACATCAGACCACGCCATGCGTTCCGTCATTCGCGTTGTCTGTGGGCGGCTCTACAACGCGACCAATGCGCCAGTGGCTTTTCGAATCTGAGCCGGAGCGCGAGATCCGTCTGCACGACGGCGCGTGCGCTCCCTCGAGCTGCTTACAACGGCAGTCGTAAACAGCACACGCAAGTCAACAATAACAAAATGAAATCCGTGCTTCTTGGGGTTAATTACACGCTGAAAAATACGGTACCTGTACGGACAGGACTTTGAACCCAGAAAAATCAGAAAGCGGTTTAGCAACGGTCAGGAAACGAGCCATTACTATGAAGCGTGAACCTCACTTGATTAGCCGCGTGCTTAGGAAATAAAATACAGCATATACCGCTGGTAATGACTGCCCGAAAGTTGAATGAAGCGCAGGAACCGTAATTTTGTAGTGAAATCGCAGTTCCACGCGCGTTCAGTTGGTTTACAACGAGGTAGGCGTCAACACAGTTGTGGGTGCGAACGTACTTGATCTCGAAGCGGCGGGAGAACAGCTGCTTTTACATTTCGAACACTGCAGAAGAATGAAATAGTCTATTGGACAAAAACATCGGCTTACCACATCTGGACTTGAGCTGAGCGCTCTCCTCGCGAAGCTCCTGAGCAGACTTCATGCCCGCGCTGCGCAAACACCGACTTTGTACTGGCTTGACGAGCGGATTGCGACTGGAGCGGGATGCTGGGCGGACGATGTCTCATGGTTGAGTAACCCGCGAAATGGTTGAGGGGCGTTATTGCACTGAACGCAAGTAATCACGGAAAAATAGTGTGCCAGCTACTTAGGGTTCCACTTTTCGCCCACTCACTACAGTCGCCACGCGTAGTGGCATCGTTTATTCACTCATTTCTTTGTGCTGTGACATGGTTCATTGTATAGCATCGTAAGATCAGCGCGTGCTGCTTATGTGCGTGTCCTGAACGCCCACCTATATCACGCCCTCCTCCCGGCTCCTCTAGTGCCCTGGTGGCTGAAGTAGACACGGCAAGAGAGACGGGGGCCTGTCTCTCCTGTAACATTCATCCGCAGTGCTTCTTGTCAGCGTTTGAGTGAGCGATCTGTTTTTGCTCCCCTGAGTGCGCTCATCATGACCGCCGGGCGTTGCGAGTGCGCCCGGACCACACTCTCCACTGGCATGCTCCCCGGACACGTTATAATGACGCTGACAACTGCGGAGTCCGGATGTTCGAAAGCATTCCCGATGCGACATCCCCATTTCGCGCGAGTCACTGTGAGCCTTCGAGCACTTCCCGCATGATTGTTGATATCGGAAGCTGCACAAAGGAGACGCAATCTGATCAACTTTACTGCTTTGAGAGGGAGGGAGCGATTGTGATGTGCAAAGCCACGACAGAACACGCTTATCTTTCGGGACTGTGGATTTCTCCGGTCAGGGCACGCACATACGCAGCACGCGCTGATCTTACGATGCTGTACAATGAACCGTGTCACAGCACAAAGAAATGAGTGAATAAACGATGCCACCACGCGTGGCGACTGCAGTGAGTGGGCGAAAAGTGGAACCGGAAGTAGCTGGCAGACCATTGTCCCGTGATTACTTGCGTTCACTTCAATGACGCCCCTCAACCATTTCGCGCGTTACTCATCCATGAGACATCGTCCGCCCAGCATCCCGCTCCAGTCGCAATCCGCTCGTCAAGCCAGTGCAAAGTCGGTGTTTGTGCAGCGCGGGCATGAAGTCTGCTGAGGAGCTTCGCGAGGGGAACGCTCAGCTCAAGTCCAGATGTGGTAAGCCGATGTTTCTGCCCCAATAGACTATTTCATTCTTATGCAGTGTTCGAAAGATAAAAGCAGCTGTTCTCCCGCCGCTTCGAGATCAAGTACGTTTGAACCCACAACCTTGTTGTAAACCAACTGAACGCGCGTGGTACTGCGATTTCACTACAAAATTACGGTTCCTGCGCTGTCCTGGTGCAGTCATTACCAGTGGTATATGCTGCATTGTATTTCCTAAGCACGCGGCTAATCAAGTGAGGTTCACGCCTGAAAGTAATGGCTCGTGTCCTGACCGTTCCTAAACCGCTTTCTGATTTTTCGGGGTTCAAAGTCCTGTCCATAGAGGTACCGCATTTCTTCAGCGTGTAAGCGGCCCTAGAAGCACGGATTTCATTTTGGTATTGTTGACTTGCGTGTGCTGTTTACGACTGCCGTCGTAAGCAGCTCGAGGGAGCGCGCGCGCCGTCATGCAGACGGATCTCGCGCTCCGGTTCCGATTCGAAAAGCCGCTGGCGCATTGGTTGCGTGGTACAGCCGCCCACAGACTTAACGCGAGTGACGGAACGCATGCCCTGGTCTGATGTCAGCGGCACGAGGTGATAGTAATCGGGTGCGAGATAATGCTCTTGGTATGTTTACGGTAGCGGTTTACGGTATGTTTACGGCGAACCGCGGCTGCTTAGCGCGCATTTTTGGTACCCGCGAAAAGAAAACTGCAAAGAGCGTTGCGGGGCCGTGGATGCAGCGTCGGCGAGCAAAAAACCGCAGAAACGCCCCCGCGACGAACGCGCTGTGCAAGCGGCGATCAGGCAGGATCGAAAAAGCAGTCAAAGCGAGCTGCGCACCAGCTGACGTCAGCCACCATAAACATAGAGAGCATTATCCCGCACCGATGACTATCGTTCTGGGGCGCTGACGGCAGTCCGGGCCACGCATTTCTTCATTAGTGTTCAGTCTGTGGGTGACTGTACGTATAACTTTTCCTTTTGGAACTCACGATGACGTCCTATCAGACCGCGGCAGTCAATCTTGCGCAAAGTTACTGTCGTGTTTGCCGTAGCTAGCTTGAATTTTCAGTTGTCGCTGGAGATTACTTTAAGCCACCTTCACGCAAGCTCAGTGAGCCCCTGCGCGTGAAAGATGACTTCTTAGAGCGAATGGCAAGCTGAAGTAGGAGGGACGCAATGACGGGTTATTTCCCGACCCCCGGGGCCATCTTTCTGTGGGAAAGCTTGGCCCTTTCACATTTTCTGCACCTTTATCACCTTAATTAGTGTAGAAAAATTCGCAGCACAAATGAAGCGAAGACATGGTGGTGGGGGTTACAACTTTACTGCCACAAAAGGGAAGGGATTAGTTAGAGCTGAGGCGAGTACAGGGTGACCTCTTGACCTCGCGTGATGAGGGCTACTGGGGTTGTTTTTCTTGAACTGACCGAGAACCTGCCCCATTCCTCCGCTAAGGAAGCTGGCAGAAGTGTCGCCAGAGGGGGTTTGCTAGCGCATTCCAATAAAATCTCTTGGGTGGAGTGCGTCGCGTCAACGCAGTGCGGGCATGCAGGGTCGTATTCACCGTTTGTGACTAGACATCATCGGTAGACATCATCTGAATGTCGTGGCTTGCGCACTGTCCTGGTGGAGGTGAGGGGCGTGATACGTGCATCTTTGCTCGTGATAAGAGTCTGTAACCTCCGCATACGAGCGAGGCGCCTCGGCGGTTGGTTAAACCTTGGACTAGACGGTCGACCCCTCGTTTCAAGAGTTACCTGCGTGAGCCGAAACCCATACGGGATTGATGTTGTGATTTAGAGCCCGGTTGCGCAGAATTCGCATCGCAGTTTTTGGCGAAATTTTGAAAGGCGCCCTTAGTCGCTTAGAATAGTTTTGGTGCGGGGATCCGCGACGGCCAGTGCGAGAGCTACTTCCTCTGTCTCGCGTACAGAGCCAGCGTGAAAGGTTGTGGCGATAACGGGGGCTGACGTTGAAGTGGTCATACATGCCACGTATGATCCGCCTTTGATGTGTTGAGCTGCGTCCACGACACTGTTCGTGGTTCCTTCTCGTACTGTTTCACAAGATCCTGCGCCCTTGCTTTCCTGCGGGCGCCGTGTTTGTCTGGCAGCATGTTCTTCCCTAGTGGTTTAACAACTAGTCTACTGGTAATGTCGGCTGATAAATGTGATGTTGCATATACCTCCTTAGCAGGGTAGATGTGGAGGTGTCAGTAATTACGCTTCTGCAGCAGTGCGCGACAATCGGGTCACTTGTGCCGTCTTATGGGCTTCTATTAGCTCAGCGAGCGTGTTAAAAATTCCCAACTACAGCAGTTGATCTGAGATGGCGTATGCCGGCAGGCCAAGGCCCACTTGGTACGCTGTTATAATGATGCTATTCAGTGTGTCTTCGTCCCTGCAATGCAGATGATAGTACGGACAGGCGTACGTGATTCGACTTATCATGAATGGTTGCATGATCCTGCATAGGTAGGCTTTTCTCATGCCCCTGCGACGGATGGCAATGCGCCTCACCAGCCCGCGTATGTGGTGCGCCGTGACGCGTAGATGGCGGATCGCTTACGTGTTGAGAGTATTCTTCTTAATAAACATAGGAAGAACCCTGACCGTGGCTACCGGAGGTGTTGGATGGTTCTCAATGGGCAACTCGATGGGTTCCCGAGTGTCGGGTCCTGCCTGTGAGGCTTGTTTCTTCTTGATAACGAAGAGTTCGGGTTTAGCCGGTGAACACGCAAGGCCGTTGCCCTGCAGGAAAGAGTGTACCGTGTCGATAGATCGTTGTAATGACTCTGCAATCTCTCCATTGGATCTGGAGTTGGTCCATATGGTGTTGTCGGTGCGTTTAGAATGATGTATATGTGGGATAGCATCTAACAGACGCGGGATGCCACTCATAGTAAGGTTGAAGAGAAACGGTGAAAGTACAGCGCTGTGCGGAGTTCCTCTGGTGTCGAGTGTAATTTTGTTGTTACTTTTATTGCGACAGCAATACTACTTGCACTTTCAGCCCGTCGCGTAGCGAGGCCGGTAGCTACCAAATTAGCATATTGGATTGGATACTAGTTCCACTTTCAGCCCGTCGCGTAGCGAGGCCGGTAGCTACCATATTATCATATTGGATTGGATTGTATAACCGATGCATCACCGCAAGTCTAGCCACAAGCACCACCACCAGCTACACTACCAGCTGAACCATGGCGTAGCTACAGCTATTATTGCGAAAGCAATACTACTTGCACTTTCAGCCCGTCGCGTAGCGAGGCCGGTAGCTACCAAATGAACATATTGGATTGGATTGGATTGCATTGGTTTGGATACTAGTTGCACTTTCAGCCCGTCGCGTAGCGAGGCCGGTAGCTACCATATTATCATATTGGATTGGATTTCAATGGATTGGATTGTATAACCGATGCATCACCACAAGTCTAACCACAAGCACCACCACCAGTTACACTACCAGCTGAACCATGGCGTAGCTACGGATATTGCTTTCGCAATTACCGGGCTTAACCAAGCTAAGCCACAGCCATTTTTTTTTCCCGAAATGCAGCGTAGCCGCGCGCTGGTTGAGAAAGGTGGCGATGTAATTGTACGTCCGTTTTCCTACCTTCATCAGCGACAGGTGAGAGGATGGAAGCGTGTGGCATTGTCAAAGGCCTTACTCACATCGAGTCCCAGGATGATACGCGTGGCTCTTATGCGATTTAGATCTAGAATGTCTTGTTGTGGCTGCCACATGATATCCTGAGTCCGCAGGCCTGCTCGAAACCCAATCACGGACGGGGGAAACGTGTCTTCTGCGTCGGCGTGCATTTGGAGCCTGTTTAAGACAATACGCTCCATTACCTTTCCTAGACATGACGTTAGCGAAATTGGGCAGAGGTTCCCAATCCCGAGTCTTTTTCCCGGTTTTGGAATTAAAATGATTTTAGCGTGCTTCCACTCGTTGGGGGTGCTGCCTTCTGTCCAACATCTGTTGAAGAGGTCCGTAAGGTCCTTTACTGATTTAAGCCGCCGCGGTGGCTCAGCGGCTATGGTGCTCGGCTGCTGACCCAAAAGACGCGGGTTCGATCCCGGCCGCGGCGGCTAGAATTTCTTTGGAGGAGAAATTCTAGAGGCCCGTGTACTGTGCGATGCCAGTGCACGTTAAAGAACCCCAGGTGGTCGAAATTTCCGGAGCCCTCCACTACGGCGTCTTTCATAGCCTTAGTCGCTTTGGGACGTAAAACCCCATAAACCACAAACCACCACCTTTACTGATTTGTCCTCTACGTTGCGCAACATCTTATTGGTAATGCGATCGTCCCCGCCTGCTGAGGTGGTGTTAATATGATGGCTGTGGCTAGAGTTCCGTCCAGACGGAACTACAATTTGCGCTAGAGTTCCGTCCGGACGGAACTACAATTTGTGCTAGAGTCCTCTCTAGACGGAACTACAAATTGCGCTAAAGTTCCGTCCAGACGGAACTGCATGTACCGATGGGGTTCCGTCCAGACGGAACAGCACCTGACACCACACAATTCCGTCGAGCATTATCTGCCACAAGAGTTATGTCAAGACGGAATTAAAGCTGGCGTTAGGGATTGGGAAACCAGTTTGTTTGAAGACTTTTGCATGTCCATTTAAAAAAAATGGCTGAGGCTTAGCTAAGGTTAAGCCTAGTCAGATGCGAAGCATATTGATGGCTAGGCTTGGTAAAGTTCCTCGCTTGGTTCTTCAGTTGTTGTAGAACGTTGTCGCCGAGCCGCATATTGAGCACGCCGCTTAGCCAGACGTTCATCCCGCTCTTCATCGGTCTCTGTGGCACGCTGAAGCTTTCGCTTCTCGTTCAAATTAGCCCTGCTTCTAGGCGGCATCCCAACACCTGGCCGCCTCGTAAGTGCCCGGAGAGCGAGGCAAGCTCAGCTTTATACCGCTGCTGTAGCGTCACGTGGTCAGCTGTAGCGCCTCTGATGTGGAGCCTCCACCACCGCGGCCGACCGCGCGAGCCGGCAGCCCATCTCTCCTCTGCTGTGACGTCATGTTGTCACGTGGTGTCACGTAGTCACGCTAAAGGTCAATGGTAGCTCTACCGCCGCGCTCGACGGGCTGTAGTGTAGCTCTAGTAATATGCTTCGCATAAAAAGTGGTAATCCGGTTCCGCCTAATGTGTGACAGGATATTCTGCTGCTTCATTTTAATTTCCAAGCAGTCAGTGAGAAATGGCAATAGAACGAGTTTTGGCTTGGGCTTGTTGGTGCGCTTACATAATGCTTGTTGACCGTTTGTGTACGTCTTAGTCTTTTTCGTGCTACGTCATCTTGCAGCACAAATAGCGGCAGGGCTTCACATCACTTCGCGAAAAGTTTCTGCGCTCTGCTTCTAACAGTGTCATTTTCCACATCCTGCATGCATGCACGGAAATTGTACCTTCGAGGATGTAACTAAACGCAGTGCACGGACGGATATTTTGGTGCCGTATACATGTGTAGACAGAACATCTGGATACAGCTTGGTCAACTGGTTATTCCAGAGGCAAAGAGATGCTTTATGTGGGTAGAAATCACCCGTTTTTTATTGTATGCACAGTACGGACATCAGACAGTTTTAGTTTTACGTACGTAGAACCTTCACGCACGTACACGTGAGCAGTTTACGTAGCGTACGCTCGTATTGCTTCGTACAGTGTTACCTACACGTACTGTGCGGGATGCAAACTGTGTAGATCTGCCATAGAACCTAAAAAATGCGCTAGCATGTTGTGCCGCGCCTTCTAGTACAGGTAAAGAAAGAAAACTAATTTTGTTTAGTCGAGCTGCTTGGAGCGGAGCCAGGCCAAACCACAGTGCGGGCGCTAAATACTTTCCCCCTTTCTTCTGACAAACTTTGAGCGATATCATTCCACCCAACTGTATCTTGCATGTTATCTTCAAAAGGATTGCATTCCTTCACGTTCCGCAGCATATTTAAATCATCGCTTTTCGAGAAGTGAAGGCGCACTGGTGTCCCACTCATGTTGACGACGTGTGCGTATGGAGCCAAAACGTGCACCGTTTTGCTTTTCCCGCTGACTGTGCCGAGGGTTTCGCGATATCCCGCGAGACTTCAAGCCTCGCGTGGTCTAGCGAGACCGTCGGCACACTCGTTGCTATGACGACCACAAACGCTTCTCCGCCAGATTTAGGAGCTGCTAAAACGGGTTTCTACCTGAAAAACAAAAGCTAGTTCTCACCTAAAACGTCATGCAATAGGAAGAATAGACCAACTGAAGGCAAATACGGCAGTTTACAGCACGATATCACGTCGAGGGGTTAGCGACGAAGCTGTTATCGTTGTGAAGCGGGAGGGCAGGGCGCCGCCATCTTGCCAACGCCACGTACGCAAGCAACGTGAAGACCGCAACGCAGAAGATCCGAATCTTATGCACGTACGTCCGTGCAACCTACGCAGACACTTCACGTTCTGCGCATGCGCACTGGTGACCCGTAAGCTCGCTACTTACGTGAAGCTTCTACGTACGCGAAACTAAAACTGTCTATTGTATGGACGGAACTCTAGCTGCAGTAAATATTGCGTCTGGACGGAACTGCAGCAGCAGCAAATGTTCCGTCTGGGCGGAACGCTAGACACTCCGTAATATGATTATCCGACCCTGAACACCCATCTAACGTGGATATATCCTGGGAGGCGTTTACTTGCTGATTTTTTAATGTGATCATGAGCACTTCATGGCTGCCCTGGCAAGCTTGCGCGATCCTCTGTGGGGTCTTTTGAGATTCCGTCTTAGTTTTCGTAGCATCAGAGTAAATGCTTGAGCAGAAACCATGTGTTCTTATTGCCTAGTTGCCCATTAAGGCGGTCGCATGTCTGATGCCACTGCTCTCGGCTAAGCTCTCACGTGTATGCCTCGATATCCTTTTCAAGTCGGGTTAGTCGAGTTTTTAAGCGCCGGTTAGGCTTATTTTTGCGCCATCGAGCGTGTATACTGCGTTGTGCTTCCATCATGTGTGCTAGCTTAGCGTCTGGAAGGGGACCGTTTTCCTCCTGCGTCACAGTTTTCGAGGTGTTGGCGGCGTCTTGAAGCAGACACTCCGTCCACTGTCGTAGATCTACTAGCCCCTCCGTCGGTCTTTGCGAGCGAACATATCTTAAGGCGTCCCAATTCTCGTGCTTCACTTCCCGGTTACGCATTCTGCAGTGCGTTGCTTGGAAAGTGGTACACCGCACATAGTGGTCGCTTCCTGTGGTGATGATGAGATTCTCCCATGTCACATCGGGGATATTTTTTGTAAAGGCAAGGTCGGGGCACGTGTCCTTGGGTTGCACTGTTACCAATCCGCGTAGGTTTTTCACGGTCGATAAGTGAGGCGTGCGCTTGCGCCTGAGCAGTCTCCCAGATTTCAGTTACCTTTCTACTGCTAGTTGGGTAGCCCCATTCTGCATGGGGCGCGTTAATGTCTCCGACTGTCAGCAACATTCCATCTCACGCTGCTGCATGCGCCTTGCGGAGGCAAAAGAGCGGGAGCAAACAAAGCAGGATGGTACTGAACTTTCAACTTAGGGAAAACACCACGTCCCATGGATATCAGAATCGGAGCCAAATATCCAAACACTTTTTAATACTTGTGAGGGATGTCCGTAATAAGTTCTTGTTATAGATGTCCCGTCGTGTTATAATAATCTTAGCTTGTTTATTTCCATCAATGATGGGGGAGACTGCGGATAAAAGCCGCTTGACAACAAGCGACTTGACTAAAGCCCGCATGATGACCGGTGGATATCCCGTTCGGTTGATATCAAGGACATCTGCTTCAATCACGACCCATGATGCTTGTATAGTTCTCTACAAAGATAGCACAGTGGACCTTTCAGTTTTTTTTCTGATAGAAGATATCTTCAACGTAGTCCGTTCATTTTCATTTCTTGTTTGTGTAATCAGGTTCACGTTTGAATGCAATATTGCTTGACGAGTGGAAGCCACTCGCTCCAAAAGGAATCTTGGACCTGGAGCATATAAACACGAGGAAATTCTTCGTTCTGTGGATGCATGCTCAATATGTTGGTGCTGCATCGCTTCTGCCTGTAGCATTTCTATAGCTGGAGCATATAAACACGAGGAAATTCTTCGTTCTGTGGATGCATGCTCAATATGTTGGGGCTGCATGGCTTCTGGCTGTAGCATTTCTATAGCCAGATTTGTGTGTCGCATAGCTTCTTTTTCAACATGTAGGCCGTGACAGCGCCTAATGCTATAGTTTTTACCGCTAAAACTGTCAGCAGCGGGCCAGGGAACTACACCATTGTAATCTGTTGTAGACTTCGGGTCTAAACCACAGAAAATGCAAATGATTCTGGGAGTGTTTTTTTTTCGTGGGCAGAGCAAGTTCTTTCCTATAGGGCCTGCAAAAATACATAAGAGAATTTAGATTATTTGACTAATATTGTCACCCAGCAAGGGCCCCTTTTCAAACGAGGTGTTGGTGCTTGGCGCCACCACGGACCCTTAGCCCCCATACCGAAGCTGTCATCCGTACCGTGGCGATAGGTTGAAAGGTGGAGGTAAGAAACCGTGAACGGTGGCGGTCGAGGAAGTGGTCAATCCTTGGCCGATGGGCTCCTCGTTTGTCTACCAGGCGGGGAGTCCCGGGACATTCCTCTGTGTATATGGGTGAATCAGAGGCGACAAAGTATGAGGAACCCTTAGCCAGTACATGCTGTATGGAAAAATTTGCAAAAAAATCTGATCGGCCCCCAAAAAGGGGTCGCACCGATGCGAAAAAATTGATGCTACAGAAACAAGAAACGTTTCCAAAGTTTTTCATGATTCACTCAAATACAGATGAACCTGTAGCCAACTTGTCTGCATTTGTGATCGCCAACACCCTAAAAAGGTGTGAAGGCAAAGATTACAAAGCAAAAAAGCAGCGAACCGGAGATCTCCTTGTAGAAATTAACACAAAAGAACAGAGCACCAAACTGATGTCATTACAGAATCTCGGAGAATTGAGTGTACAGGTAACCCCGCACCGCAACCTCAACCACTCAAAGGGCGTCATATCCGAACATGAACTCCTGCAGAGTACCGATGCGGAAATGGAAGAACTATCTGAGCAAGGAGTAATAGCAGCCCGACGAATAACCATCCTGGAGAAACAATGCTGAAATCAAGACAAAACACATTGTCCTCACTTTCAATAGCACAACTCTGCCTGATTCCATCCACGCCGCATACCTCCATTGTAAAGTCCGCCCATACATACCGAATCCGAAACGATGTTTCAAGTGCCATCGCTTTGGACACAGCATGTTGGCTTGCCGAGGTAAACCCGCTTGTGTCACATGCGCAGAAGACGCACATACAGAGGAAAGATGCGAACGCACACCGGAATGCATCAACTGCAATGGCGCACATGGCGCGTACTCCAGGTCGTGCCCAGTCTGGAAAACAGAAAAACAAATTATAACTTTGAAGACCACAGAAATCCTGTCCTACCTAGAGGCAAAAAAACGCGTCTCTTTCCAACAGAAAGGGACATACTCTGGAGCGGTGACGCGGGGACCACCGCCGCCTTCAGTTTCTGTGGGCACACAGGTCGATACGGTGGACCTGGTGTCGACACCCAAGTCCCCACCACAGAAGTCGGTGGTACAGTTCACAGGGCTGAAAATTTCGCGAGAAGACCACGCGATCCTCGCAGGGGGCCCTCACGCCACACTTTCAGCAGCGGCATCCTCGGCGACAGACACCCAGAACAGCTCTGCTGAACTGGACCTGCCGCCCCACCCCTCTAAGAAGGCAACTGCTGGCTCAAGAGACTCTGCCGCTGGAGCAGGGCCTTGTTCAGCGGTGCCAGAAAAAAAGACGAATGCGAAGGCCACGGGCCAACGCAACCAAGAAGCATCCTCCACGTCCACCGTGGAGAAGATGGATGTCAGCGAAAGTCCGCTGACATCTAAAACACACGCATCCGCGGATTCTCCGCGGAAATCCGGCGCCACGAAAGTGGCGATGGATACAACTCCTTGTTCGCCACCGCTGCAGCGGCGGCGAGACTCCCTAGAGAAAAAAGGGAAACCACGAATCACTGCTCCTGAAAATAAGTAACTTTCCCCAATCCCCAACTTAACACAATGGCGTATCAAATACAGTGGAACTGTAGAGGTCTACACAGAAACTAGACAGACATAACCGATATGCTCAAAACAATGGCACCTACAGCTGTGTGCCTGCAGGAAACGAACCTTGGGCCACAGCACAAACATCTTCAAAAAATATAATATTTTCCGGAAAGACCGAGTACAAGCTAGCCGACTCTCAGGAGGCGTCGCTATCATTACGCAAAGCGATGTCCCTGCAAGAGAGGTATCATTAAAGACGAATTTAGAAGCGGTCGCAGTAAACATCATTAGCCATAAAACAATAACAATATGTTCTGTGTACATACCACCACACAACACAATTACCATGCATGACCTAGAAGAACTTTTGGGACAGTTGCCTGAGCCATATGTCATAATTGGGGATTTTAACGCACACTCCTCATTCTGGAGAAGTGAGCATTCTGATTCCAGGGGTCAGCTCGTCGAGGATTTTATTCTTTCGAATAGCATATGTTTAATGAACACAGGAAAAGCAACGTACTGCTGCCCCAGCTCTGGAAAAATGACCTGCCTAGATTTAGCGTTTGCATCACCATCGGTTTTTAATCATTTTATTTGGGATGTTTTAGACGACCCTCGGGGAAGTGATCACTTACCTACCGTTTTAAAGCTAACATCAGCTACATCCATCCTCCCTACTAAGCCACGGCGATGGAAAATTCAGCTCGCCGATTGGGCACTTTTCAGAACGAAGGCCACACTAGAAAAAGAATATGCCGAAACCATTACGATAGAAGAAATAAATGAAATTTTTGGCATGCTTAACATCTGCAGCAATAGAAGCAATCCCACAAACATCTGAAATTGCACGAAAAACACAAAGTTTGGTGGTCAAATGAATGTCCATTAGCTAAAAAGCATCAAAACAAGGCTTGGGGCAACCTTCGCAGATATCCCACTGCAGGGAACTTGCTCACCTTCAAAACGGCTAGAGCCAAAGCACGATACATTAGACGCAACGCAGAAAGGGCATCATGGCAACAGTACATATCCTCCATAAACAGCTCAATATCATCAAAGAAAACGTGGGAGCAAGTGCGGAAATTCACAGGAAATTTTACTCCATTCACATTTCCAATGCTAACAACACCCGGTACTCAAACAACATTAGAACAGCAGGCCAACATATTGGGTGAGCATTTCTCTACAGTTTCAAGCTCATCCAACTACACACACTCCTTTCAAAAGCACAAAACAATAGTAGAAAAACAAGAACTTCCCTTCAGAACATGCATACATGAAGACTACAATCAGCTTATTACAATGCAGGAACTAAACGCAGAACTAATATCCGGTAAAAAGACAGCACCAGGCCCAGACAATATACATTATGCCATGCTTGCTCACCTCTCGGAGACTGCCATAGAGGCTCTCTTAAAATTTTTCAATAAGATATGGATGAGTTGAGAAATCCCCCATGCATGGAAAGAAGCAATAATAGTACCCTTCCTAAAACCTGGCAAACCACCAACTAGTCCCACCAGTTACAGGCCAATAGCACTCACTAGCTGCGTAGCAAAATCATTCGAAAGCATTCTAAACATCAGACTAACCTTCATACTTCACTCCCAGCAACTTTTAGATATACACCAGTGCGGTTTTAAAAAGACATGTTCCACAACCGATCACCTTGTACGCTTTGAGAACACAGTTCGGGAAGCGTTCATCCACAACCAACACTGCATCGGGGTCTTCTTCGACCTGGAGAAGGCTTACGATACCACGTGGAGGTTCGGTATCCTCCGTGACCTAGCGGACATAGGTATCCGCGGCAGGATGCTGAGCTGTTTGTGCGACTTCCTGACCAATCGAACGTTCAGAGTCCGTCTAGGCGCAACCTTCTCAAAGACTTTTATCCAAGAAACTGGTGTGCCCCAAGGGTGCATCCTCAGCACGACCTTATTTGTCATCACAATGAACTCCATAGGAAAAGTAATCCCAAAATCCATAATGTACGCAGTTTACGTAGACGACCTCCAAATAGCATGCACGTCTTCCAGCATGCCTACCTGTGAGCAGCAAATACAAATAACAATAAATAAACTGGCTACCTGGGCAGATAGAAACGGATTTAGATTTTCCCCTCAGAAAACAGTAGCGGTTCTGTTCTCTTTGAGACGAGGCCTACAGGCCGACCCCACACTATATTTAAACCAAACCCCATTACCGTTCAAACAAGAGCACGAATTTCTAGGGATAACTTTCGATAAAAAACTCACTTTCTTGCCACATATAAACAGCTTAAAAAAAAAAGCTTCCCAGGCCCTCAATGTGCTGAAAATACTATCAAGAAAACGCTGGGGGCCTGATAAGGCTACCCTGTTACATATATATCGTTCTCTGCTTCGCTGTAAGTTAGACTATGGGTCCATAGTATATGGCTCAGCAAGACCGTCGTATATAAAACGACTGGATCCTGTCCACAATCCTGGTTTAAGGTTGTCTTCCGGTGCTTACAGAACTTCCCCAATAGCAAGTCTGTATGTGGAAACTAATGAACCTTCCTTAGAAGATCGAAGAACTGCACTAACTTGTACTTACATCCTCAAAATCCTTTCTCAGCCCAAACATCTCTGTTACCCAATTGTCACGAAATGCCCATCCCGAATACTCTTCAACCACAAGCCCCATGCGATTAGGCCGTTGCTCTTGCGCTTCGAAGAAAAATGTCAAGCTCTGAACATACTAAATGAAATAAAAAATATTGCCCCAAGACACGAAGCGCTACCACCGTGGTACACTCTCCCCACTGTGTGTGACGTCACACTAACACGCCTCAGGAAAACCTGTACACCACACGACCATATAATACAAGAATATCTAGCACTACAACAAAAATACAGAAATTATACTGAATTTTATACTGATGGGTCCAAAACTCATGCTCATGTAGGAAGCGCAGTAACACAAGGAAAAAATAAAAATGCAGTACGACTGCCCTCATGTGCTACAGTGTTCACCGCTGAGTGTTATGCCATTTGTGTTGCGGTACAGAGAATAACAAATGAGAACATCAAAAACAGCATTTATACAGATTCACTGAGCGTCCTTACAGCATTAAACTCCAAAAATGCCTCGGAGCCACTGATAGGGAGCATCATACACAGTATATAAAAGGCACAGCACAAAAACATGTTATAAAATTCTGCTGGGTTCCCAGTCACGTTGGTACAATGGGACACGTTGGGACAATGAGAGAGCCGACATGTGTGCTGCACAAGCCAGAACCATGGAAATAAAACATGTGAATTTGCCTCCTAGGGATTACATGAAGTTAGTACGTAGAAAACTAAGAGCCAAATGGCAAGCTTCCTGGGAAAATGAAGGAAACAACATGCTGCATACTGTAAAGCCCATTTTAAAAGAATGGAAATCAAGCCGCCATAAAGAGCGTTTTATAGAAGTAATTTTATGTCGTTTACGCATAGGTCACACACATCACACATAGCTTCTTATTAACAAAAAAAGCCAAACCTGTGTGTGAAATGTGTGGTGAGGACCTCACGGTAATTCACATTTTAATTTCTTGTTCGCATCGCGAAGAACTTAGAAAAAAATTTTACGGTATTTTACAATGCACACATTCCATTTTATCCTGCATTGCTTTTAGGCGAGCAAACACTTGTCGAGTTTTGGCTTTTTCGTAAGTTTCTAAAGAAAGCTAATGTTTTAAATCTATTATAATGTAACCTCTATACACTTAACATAACATCATGTAACCTTGTGTTTGGCGCATGATAGCCATAGTCGCTTATGCGCCATAAACCCCATATAACTAACTAATATTGTCACGGGTCGTTCAAGCGACGCGGATTGTGGGGACACTAGAGGACCAGGACTACAGGAGAGCAGGCGCCAGATACAGTTCAAGCGGTCGCGGCCGGGCTCACGAGCGATTTCCCAGCGAGCTTCTTCCTCTTTGCCGGCGATCGGCTCCCCGCTGGTTGAAGATGACGTTAAGTGGAAAATAACACACATGACATTGCTCTCCTCCCGAAAGGCGCATCGTCCCGATGCGCACAGAAGCAAAATTAACGCTGAAAAACGCGTAAGGCGCGAAGAGTTAGGCCACGTGCTCCGAGCGGTCACAGTACGGTTTGAGGCGAGCGACGTGAACAACCTCGGAGGCAGGCGGGCGGCGGGACGCACGCGTTACTATCGGCAGCACTTCGTAATTTAACTCGCCTATACGGCCAATCACTTCGTACGGGCCAAAGTATCTTTTGAGTAGCTTCTCGCTAAGGCCACGGCGTCGAATTGGAGTCCACACCCACACGCGATCACCAGGATTGAATTGAACATCCCGATGGCCTTGGTTGTATTGCCGAGCATCGACTTGCTGGCGGGCTTGGATGCGAAGGCGGGCCAGCTGTCGGGCTTCTTCCGCATGTTGGGCGACGAGTTGAGCATCGGCGTGAGTGTAGACGTCTGGCTGGTGGGGCAGCATAGCGTCGAGCATGGTAGTGACTTCCCTGCCGTGCTCCAGGCATATTGGTGAAAATCCGGTAGTTTCTTGAACCGCGGTGTTATACGCAAAAGTGACGTAAGGTAACACTTCGTCCCAGGTTCGGTGCTCGATGTCTACATACATTCAGGGCATGTCAGCCAAGGTCTTGTTAAGGCGCTCGGTCAGCCCGTTTGTTTGCGGGTGGCATGCGGTAGTTTTGCGGTGAGCGGTATGGCTTCAGCTTAGTATCTGGGAAAGAAGTTGGGACACAAACGCGGCACCACGATCAGTGATAAGGACCTCTGGGGCACCGTGCCGAAGAACAACTGACTCGACGAAAAACTTAGCCACATCCGAAGCCGTTGATGACGGCAGAACACGTGATTCGGCATACCTCGTAAGGTAGTTCGTCGCAACTGCGATCCAGCGGTTCCCCGATCGCGACTGAGGAAAAGGTCCGAGTAGATCCATGCCAATTGGCTGGAACGGACTGAGCGGTGGCGTAATGGGGTGAAGGAGTCCCGTAGGCTTCATCGGAGGGGTCTTGCGCCGTTGACACTCGCGGCAGGTTCTTGTGTAATGGCGAACTGTCTTGTCAAGTTGTGGCCAATAATACTTCGACCGTATTCGCGCGAGCGTTCGACTGAACCCCAAATCTCCTGAGGAGGGGTCATCATGAGACGCTTCCATAATTTCGTCGCGTAGATCAGTGGGCACGACCAAAAGCCATGACCTCGGGCTCTCGGCAAAGTTGTCTCGGAGGCATAAATTAGGCAGTACGCGCACAAAAGGACGTGGAACTACGCCTCCTTGACCCTCCCAATGTGAGATCACGACGCGAAGTTCGGGGTCGAGTCGCTGCCGCGCAGCCATATCTACAGGACTTAGAGTACCTAGGAAGATGTCAAAGTCGTCCGTATCAGTAGGCGCAGATTCGAAGGGAGCGCGGGGGCAGGCAGTCAGCATCAGTGTGTCGGCGACCAGACTTTTAGACGATCGTAAAGTCGAATTCTTGCAGTCTGAGAGCCCACCACGCAAGTCGGCCTGCAGGGTCCCTTAGATTGGTCAACCAACACAGAGAGTGATGGCTTGAAATACAAGGTTTGACGAAATCTCGTCTGGTCGGGTGAATACATGTTAAAAATAAAAAAATAAAAAGGCACCAACCAAAAAGGTGTAGTCAATATGACAGGCGTTTCGACTTCCACGCGGAGTGATGGTCTGTGACCACCTGGGATGGGCGTCCGTACAGATAGTGTCGGAACTTTGTCTTCGCCCAAATTACTGCGAGGAATTCTTTTTCGGTGGTCGAGTAATTGATTTCTGGCTTGGATAGAACACGACTGGCGTATGCGATGACACGCTCGGCGCCATTCTGATGCTGGATCAAGACGACCCCGAGACCCGTGTTACTAGCGTCAGTGTGGACCTCAGTCGCGGCGTCCTGATCAAAATGGCCTAGTACAGGGAAGCCTGCAGGCGCCGTTTCAGATGGTCAAATTCAATCTGCTCTTCATCAGACCACTGGAAGTGGACGGACTCTTTCGTGAGGCGAGTAAGCGGCGCGTCGATATCTGAAAAGTTGGGAACAAAGCGTCTGTAGTAAGCGCAAAGGCCCAGGAATCTCCGCACGGCGTTCTTGTCTGACGGCATCGGGAAGGAAGCGACGGCCACTGTTTTATCGGGATCAGGACGGACGCCCTCGTGACTGACGACGTGACCCAGAAACTTCAGTTCGTCATAGCCAAACTGGTACTTCGTAGGCTTCAGGGTGAGGCCGGCGTTTCTGATAGCCTGCAGGACGGCTTTTAGGCGAACCAGGTGTTCATGAAACGTGCTTGAAAAAATGACGACGTCATCAAGGTAGACAAGGCATGTTTGCCATTTGAGGCCGGTGAGCACGGTGTCCATAACGCGCTGGAAGGTCGCTGGAGCTTTACAGAGTCCGAAGGGCATCACCTTGAACTCATAAAGTCCATCTGGAGTGACGAAAGCAGTCTTCTCTCTGTCGCGCCCATCCACTTCTATCTGCCAATACCCGCTTTTAAGGTCGATGGACGAAAAATAACGGGCATGGCGCAGGCGATCAAGAGCGTCATCGATGCGTGGAAGTGGATATACGTCCTTGTTCGTGACTCTGTTGAGGCGCCGGTAGTCAACACAGAAGCGAAGGGTGCCGTCTTTTTTCTTCACTAGCACCACCGGAGCAGCCCACGGGCTGTGAGATGGTTGGATAATGTCATCAGCCAACATTTCGCGCACTTGATGTTGTATGGTTTCACGTTCTTTCAACGAAACTTGATAAGGTGACTGACGAACAGGATGGACAGCGTCGTCGGTAATTTTTCTGTGCTTGGCTATTGGCGTCTGGCGAACCCCTGGTGACCCTATTGTCACATCGTACGGCGGCGACGAGCGACGGACGACGGAGGCGTACGTCACGGCGGGCGGTGCCGGAGGAGGGGTGACGGTGCAGCGAGGAGAAAGTGCGCGTTGCACTTCTTCTCGGTCGACCTCCGTGAAGGGGGACGAAGAGGAGCAAGTGGTGGGTGGCAGACACTTCTGGAGTTCCTCCCTAACAACTGCGCGGATGACCTCGCGTAGGTGCATGGCGTCGACGGGTAAGCCACCCGGGTAAAGCGCCGGGTGGTCAGCGCAAAGACTGGAAGCAGCAGAAACTCCAGCAAGCCGACGATAATGATCTGCTCTGGCTGCCAGGGCGCGCTCGATGTTAGTCGCCTCGGATAAAAAGCCGGCCATGGTTGTGAGAGGATCCCGAATGAGACCGCCGAAAATGTCTGACTTCACTCCTCGCATATGAATGCGCACCTTCTTGTCCTCCGTGGCGCGGGGATCAGCTCGGGCACTAAGGCGCAACACGTCTTCGACGAAACTTGTGACGGTTTAATCGGGGCCCTGGAACCTGGTTTGCAGGAGGTCCTCTGCGCGTTGGCGGCGATGCTGGTTAGCAAAAGTGAGTCGCAGTTGTGCCTTGCAAGTATCCCACGACGTATGGGTGTGCTCGTGGTTCTCATACAAGTGACGGGCGGCGCCCTCAAGGCAAAAATACAAGTTTTGCAGGCAATGTTCCGCAGACTAGCCGTTGTAGCGGGCCACGCGTTCATAGTGCTGAAGCCAATCGTCGATATCTTCGGAGGCTTGACCACGGAACGGGAGAGCTGAACGAGGCGCGACAGGGACGTAAACCATGGCAGGCACGGGCGAAGAATCCGTCTGCTGGCCTTGGCTCACGGTAGACCGAGCCATGTGCACTGCCGGAACGGACCTTGTTGTAAGGTGCGGCAAGAGGCCGAATTCGGGGCCGAGTCCTTGAATTCGCCGGCTGGCACGTATCTCGGCCTCCTCAGCGGAGGGGCGGCGGCCCGGGCTGGGAATGGGACTCGGCGAATCGGGAGGTAGGGGATGACGTCGCATAAGACGGCACCTCCACCAGAATGTCAGGTGACAGGAGGTGACAGTATGCCTAATATGCTCGTGTTAAGGCTATAACACCATCGGGGACTTCTTACGGACCTCCACTGAATACAGAAAACGCGGCCAAAACATGTCAGGGATGTTCGCGGCAGTTTACCACACTTCCTGTGGTTGTCGGCATGTCTTTTAAAGATTTCGCAATGATATTCCTTGTATGTTCATGTTGTCACTGTGAAATGATTTTAGTTGAACAGATTTGACGCTTAACTACCTTCTCATGACGTAGAATCTGATTGCATGTCTCCAAAAAAGCCATTTCATTTTAAAGCAACGATAGTGAAGGCGTGCTGCCGCAGTTATCAGCCTTCTTGATAAAGAAAGCTTCCATGATTTTGTGCTGAAGCTTGTCAGTAGCGTAGCTTAGCAACTGCGTCTTATTGTACATTTGTTGACATCTGCATTTCTAGTAAACCAGTAATACCACCTTTTACTCGATTGAAGTGTTGTAGAGCTCTTTCATTCAAACATCGCCCTGTTTGGCAAATGCACAATTTTTTAGAAGCAATGGGAATACTTAAAACAATCTGGACAGATTTTTGTGATATTCGTGACGTGATTAGTATTGCGCGGCGCAGACTTCTTGTTATCATCGAATAAATTTTTGACTGCTTGCATGGGGCAGAACAAGGCGTTAACGTTGTATCGGTATTGATCAAAAACTGCTTGGCGATTCTAGACAACGGGCATTTTTCATCTTTGACGACGCTGTTGGCGACATTATCACGTCTTTTAAGGTCACTGAAGGAGGCTTAAAGTTCACGTACGAATTTCCATTCGTAAACAGCATAGTTTTATAAGTGAGAATTTCTTTCGTTGAGAACCACATCTATTGTATGTATAACGTTAGGTAACAAAATACCCTTCTGCCTTATAACAGCTCATACTCTAAAATACAAGGAAACCTGGGGTTGCTATGAATTGCATCTAAGCCGCCTTGGAAAAAAAAGAAACAAAATCGCCCACATATATTAAGCGATATTGTCAAATGAGGCCAAGCGGATACGCATGTCTGCTTTCCCTGCTGACAGTATTTCAGCTGTTTGCGGCAGTTTTCTGCAGAAAAGAAGGGAAAAGGAAAAAGAACAGCAGATAAAGAATAGGAACAGAACACTCAAGTCATTCCGTATCTGCATACAATATCCAAAGACCTTAAATATAGCCAGCCGATAAAACGTTGTTTGTTTTTTCTCCACCATGCAAGTTGTCAGATATGCCCGATAAGAATACGCCGTGCAATATTAATCACGTAACGAAGTTCACAAAAATCCGTCACGAAAGTAGTTTACAGTATTTCCCTGGCTTGTTAAAAAGTGCAGGTTGGCTTAACAGGCCGATGTGTAAATGAAAGAGCGCTACATTACTTAAATCTGATAAAAGGTGGTATTAGTGGCTATCTTGCTGTCCATTGCCGGAAAAACAAATGTCAACCCATCTACAATACGATGCAGTTTCTAAGCTACGATCATTGACGCTTTCTTTATCAAGAAGTCTAACTGGTTTGATTCACATCTGCTTAGGATGCATGTTTTGAACAAAAAACGCACCTTCTCTGTGTAGCCGTAACTTATTTTCATTAGTGAACTTTAGTGAATGTAGTTTTTGAACACATTTCTGTGAGGTTGTTTTAATCAGAGCTGGTGTTCACGAGAGAAGCCCGCGTCCTTCCATCCGCTTCACAAAAAAGCAGACAGCTAACAGTGAGCAGGTGGCAGCTTTTGCACGGCACATTAGTTGATTGGTCGAGAAAAAAACAGCCTCCCAAAGACTTATTTATGTAAATATGAGCCTTACGGCAGCTCCGAATCAGCAACCTATCTCGCAAGCTCCTCCAGTGGCTGTTGGAAACAGCCACTTGGCGGGGCAGTGGCACATTGCTTAACCGCTGCAGCGCTGCGACAGTAGTGGTATGAGGACTCCCCGCATTATATAAATCTATGAGAGTCTTTGCGTGGGAGGGATGTCGCATTGTACTCTTAAGGGTAGGTTAAGTGTCGTCAAATTTGTTCTGTCCTTTTCATCAACACATACCCGCAACTTGAATTCTAATTATGGCCTACAGCCGCTTCTTTGATTTTCCGCAGTGGCCAACTAGCTTGCGTTAGGAAACGCATACTATCGACAGCACTATAGGGTGATATTATTGCTTGAAGTTAATGACAAGATGATTCTGGGGCATGTTCACATGCCTGCAGTTTTATGATCGCTCCAGTACGAAAATGACCAGTGTGGCATTATTAAACAAATCCTTATCAAGATAGAGAATTGGGTATATTTATGCACATAACCGATATATGCAGCCTTGTATATCCAGATGTACCCAATTCCCTATAAATTCGCATCTGGATTTAGGTCATCTGTGGCGGTAAATGTAAGTTTGGGCCATATATGGTCTGATCTACCCAATTCCTTGTCTATCTATATCTGGAAATTAGATCAGATCTGGTATTAAATGTAAATACAGCCCATATATATGGTCATATCTGTGCATTACCTTATATGTCCATATCTGAGCAGAAAAACAATATCTAGAACCATGCGTATATATGCACGTAAAAAGCGAGGTACGCCCCTTCCCTGCAAGTTCACATAACTCTCCTCGCATTGAAATGGTTGCAGCTAAAGCTTTGTCTTTGGGCTATTAGTTAAATATACACTGCTGTCATGGCAACTCTATCAATTACAGCTCATTAGTAAATCACAGGCGTCGCGCGAACTTAATAAACGACGCCGAATTGTCCGTTTCCTTCTGTATGACAGCCCTCCACTTTCGGCAGTTCCGGAACTTCTTTTCGCACCAGTGGTACGAAGTTGCGCAACTGCAGAAAGTGGGTCATTTACGTCCTCATTTATGCTGCAGACCACATTTACTTCGAGCATTTGCGAACAATGACTCTATGCGTGCCAGCCGGTTTACACGGCTGTTTCCGGTTATCGAGTGCAGCTGTTCCAAATACCATTAGCTCACCCGTCGATCGCTAAACATGCCGTAGTTGGCAACTTGCCGCGAAGGCCATCGTGGCATCAAGCGCTGCTGCTTTATTTGCAGCGCTCCGAAGCGGTATAGGGGTTAAATACAAAGCCATCGTCTGCTGAATCTAGCCACCGCGCATCGCCACAACTAGTGGTGAGGCTTGACGGTCCGGATTTGTAGAAGCTGTCAGCTGCTTTCGGGATCACACGATATCCTCCGTGCATCAGCGTTCGTAGTGCCCTCCGCGAGAGCCAAGCAGACATTTTACTATGAAGCGAAGCAGCCGGCCCACGCCACACAACTAGCGGGAGCTACACAATCATCAAAAAATGTTCCCGCCGAATCGACGAGATAGCAGACACGAACGTCGTTCGCAAACAGCGATTGCGGACACTTGCAGCACACTAGAGTACTGAAACTTTACAAAGATTTTTTTGAAGTTCTTTTTTTTTAGAAGATCTTTTAGAAGTTCTGCAATTTATAAAGATTTTTCAGGTAGAAGAGCGCTGTTTTCGGCACAACATTGTGTGCGGTGTAGCGCATCAGACTAGAGCTAGGACGCGCTAGCTAGAAGGATAGTTAACTAATACTGACTAGGGAACCTCTTTTACTGTGTGTCCTTATTAATTGAGAGGCGTGTAGCCATCCATAAGTAATATCCATGATGTAGCAATAGCGCAAATGGAACGCGAGGAACGGAAAGGAAACGACGCAGACAAGCGTCGACTCGCAACGGTGGTTTTTCGCGCTATTCTTACTTCATGGACGTTATCCAACTTGCACAACTTTCAGCTTTGCGACAGTAATATCCGCACCACTTTTTTAGAATTTCGAAAGCGCAGTTGCCCTCTGCGCTGTGGCCGAACAAATTTACGCTACATCCGGCCAAGATACATTCGTGCGAAAAGCAACCCCCCCCCCCCCCCAGTACAAGTAGCTCTGTGAAATAGCCGAAATGTGGTGGGCCACGGCGCCGAGAGTAACTGCCTTCTCGAAATTTTAAAAACTGATGTGGATGTTACCTACGGTCACCTACACGCTTCTCAATAAAGGGATTAGCATTAATAGCTAAAAGCTTAACAGCCGATATTAGTTACCAAGCCTACTAGTTAGCGCGTCTCAGGTGTATTTTGATGCGCTAGACTGTTCGTAATACTATGCCGAAAAAAGTGTTCTTCTTTCTCAAAAAGCGTATTTTTAAAAGTTGCTTAAGTTCTTAGGAGAAACTCCCTTTATTATTGTCGTGTAAAGCTCCTTTATCCCATAACTTTCGCGTAATATTTATGCCGATCCACAGTACCGGCTCCGTGATTTTGACGTTCGGCTGCTGATCTCGCCCGCGGCAGAGGATTTCGATTGATCGAGGCACAACACAAAAACACCAGTGCATTGTACGATGTCACTTGTAAGTAACCGAAGGCGGTTTAAATTGAACCGGAGCTCTCCTTCGTAGCGACCATCGATCATAGCCGATCTGTCGTTTGGTGTCTTTGTAAACCACACAATTCGCAATGTTTGCAGCCGCTTAGACCGCGGCATCTCAACGAAACAAAAAGAAATGAAGGACACAAGTTCCGCCTTAAGGCTATGATGTGATAGCGTAAGGGGTTTATTCCCATATATACATAAGGTCGATCCGTACTTTACATTCATAGATGCCTGGAAGTCCGCATACCCCTCTGAGGGCAGTGGTGCAGCGGTTAAGCGACGCGCCACTGGCCTGCGATGGCAGGCGCTCCCAGCAGTGGGAGGGCAGCTTACTCACTATCCGATGGGCAGGTTGTGATGACTCCGTGGAAGGTCACGTGACCTTGTGGCCCTCCTGCCTCCTAGGTTGCTCCCTGGGCGCCACCTGCCAGAGCCAGGCTCGTGACTTTTCCCTCACACGCCGGACACGCAGACGCCTGGCTTTCTGGGCAACGAGGCCTCAAAACTCTCGCGCTACAAGAAAAACTGCCTCACAGTGCACCAACGTAGCAGAGCACATACTGGCCTCTTTGCCTTTCGCCTCTACCTGAATGCGGTCGTCGCGCACGGATTTCTCTCAGACGTCCTTGCGATTAGAAGCCAAACACCACATCCATTAACACCATTAAAGTTTCAAGGGACAAAATAGAAGCGGACCAACGTCAGGAATATCCGCGACGCTACGCCATCTGCTGTAATGCCTCGCTGCTTCGTCAGTGTTTCACCACTTCTTCGACGGCACGGGGGAGACAGGAACGGCCCCGCGAGTGGGCAAGCGGGGCTCGCAAGAACGCACCAGGAAACACACACAAAACATAAGCTCGACATCACAAACATCAGTCTCGTTCAGCCATCAGTTGTTATGTCTTGTTGCGATGCAGCACCAGTGTGCCCCTCCCTGCACATAGCATATTTCCGTGCAGTGCACGATGTCTGCCCAATAAGTCTTGTATAAAATTCGTTTTTAGGGCTCCGTTTCTAGGCGTTACACGTGCTTAAAGCGCGCAGAAGTGATGTCCACCTCCTGTCTTGGGCATTTTCTTGTTTCTCGGCTGAAATAAGATGCTGTGTATTGCGTGTACTTCGTGACTAGCCACACTGTGGTGACCGCATTAGAAAATACTTTACTGTTAAGCGACGACACACATGGGTAACCCACTGCGGTGGCTCAGTGGTTATGGTGCTCGAGGTGCGGGTTCGATACTAGCCATGACGGTGGCATTTCGATGGAGACGAAATGTTAGAGGTCCATGTACTGTGCGATGTCTGCGCACTTTAAAGAAACCCCGGTGGTCTAAACTATCTAGAGCCCTGCTCTACAGCATCCCTCAGAGCTTTAGCAAAAAAAAAAATTGGCTGTGGTTTAGCTGTGGTTAAACCTGTAGTGACGCGATAGCTACAGCTGGTCGAGTGTGTGAGCGCCAGCTCATCCCCGCGGACGGAGATCCTTCGCCGGAGGGCGAGCAACCCGAGCCGCCCATGGGAGGAGAGAGTGATGTGAGGAGAGGATGAGGAGGACGAGCGCTCGCGCGGCGCGAAAAGAAGAGACTCAGGTGTTGGACACGAAAGAAACAACACGGCCTCTTGTTAACCCAGAGCTCCTTTGTAACGGAAAGACGAATAAACGTCTTTTGAATTGTTTTAAGGATCCTAACAATTCAGAAGTGGGATAGAGTGAACGTTCGCCCGACCTTACGAAGTCAACCGGCAAGCCCTACCATGCCTATCACCCGCACCGGAGCATCCTCAACGGATATGGCAAACGAAGATGGCGGACGACCGAGCAACGATGGCGGGAACGACGACGCCGACGACTCAAGTGAAGGCGGATCCGACAACGTGGTGACAAGTGGAAACTTATCCCCGATACCTCCGTCAACGATTAACGTGGCGGAAATCCTGCAGGCCAGCGTTCAGGCCGCAGTGAGAGAAGCCATCAATGGAATTGCCTTGCTTCAGACGCAGCAAGCAGCGGCCACACCCATCATCGGCGCCGGAGAGACAGCTCGGTTAGTGCCATCGTTTGATCCTGTGTCATCCAGCTCTCCGACAGTAGACGCTTGGATAAGACGCGTGGACGATTTGGCACAAGTCTACCATTGGTCCGACTGGCTGACATCTGGCAACGCACTCTCGAGGTTGGAAGGGCCTGCGAAGACATGGTATGACTACCTCTCTTCCGTCAACAAAACATGGCCGGAATGGAAAGAAGAAATTAAGCGCGCCTTCCCCACGACAGCGGGGTTCCAACGACTCCATCGAAAAATGCAGGAGCGGCGACAAAAGCGCGGTGAGCCTATCGAGTGTTATTACTACGAGAAGCTCTCGAAAGCTCGTCGTTGCAACCTCACAGATGAAGATTGCATTCAATACCTCATCACGGGACTATACGATGACGACGTAACTAGAGCAGTGAGCATACGCACGTACGAGTCGCCGGAAGACCTTCTTCACTGCCTGAAATGCCTCGAAGAAAAATTGGGAAACACTGCCCCCAAAAGTTAAAAATCAAGTGGTCCCCCGAACCATTCTCGTTTCCCTGCATATGCCAACGCCTATGGCAACAAAAGCGAAGCAATGGCGTCGACCTTGAACACTACCGACCACAAGAACCTTTCTCCGAAGGCGAGGAGGAAGCCGCGATGAAATGAAAGAGGAGAGCCCCTCTGCTTCAACTGCAGCGAGTACGGTCATGTGTCCCTCAATTGCCCGACACCACCGCGAAAGGCGAGATGCAACGCTTGCGGACGAGTGGGCCACGGAGAAAAAGACTGCAGGGCAAAAACGGAGAGAGGAGCGCGCGTCGCTCAGAACGTGTTGGGCTTTGACCTCCGAGCCGCTGAAGAGGCGAACGAAAAGTACTTTATGATGGCGAAAGCGAACGGCTGCGACATACGAGCATACGTCGATCTCGGTAGCCAATGCGTAACTCTGCGGGAGGAGGATGCCAACTGAATCGGAGTCGCTTACACGAAGTTGACCAAGCCGTTCACTATCGGGGGCTACGGGTCCGGACATGTGACACCGTGTGGGGAAACGAACATCACCCTCACGGTCGACCAAGCTACAGCGGACGTTCCCGTGCTGCTCGTGCCGGACGCGTCACAGTCCATACCCGTGCTACCTTTCACCGAGCAACCACACGTCACGATTGTGAGGCGGAAGAACACAGTGCAAATTTTTGAGGAGCACAGGAACGAGGACAATAGAGGCGACAGCATTGAAATTCCGGAGCTCCCAGAACGACCTGTATGCCTATGGGCGAAGGAAACAACGGTTGTGCCCCCAAAATAAGCGGGTTTCGTTAAGCTCTACGCCACTGGTAGCGCACCACGCTCAGATGTCTTCGTGGACATGCAGCTCAGGTGCCAAGACGGTCGAGAGCATTGCATACCACGCTGTGTCCTCAGTGTGACGGGACCAACGAAACAGTAGTCCCTATAATGAACATTTGCAATCATGAACTGACCATCGAAGAGAACGAACGAGTCGCACGAGCGGAAATTTGCTACCCAGACGATGCATCGCCACGAGAGGGTGAGTCGGACACCAGCGTTGTCCAGCCCTTAATGATACCGAGCAAAGAAATTCAAGTAGGTCCTGGTGTTGCTCCTGAGGAACGTGAAAAGCTCGAACAGCTTATTTTTGAGTATCGGGACTGCTTCGCAACCACCGTTTCAGAGATTGGCTGCACAAATGCCGCTGAAATGAGCATTGAGCTAACAACGCTGGAGCCAGTGAAATTTCGTCCCTACCGACTCTCTCACGCCGAACGGGCACGCACAAAAAAAAATGATTGAAGAACTAAAGCAAACTGGCATTGTTGTCGACTCCAAATCGGATTATGCAAGTCCTCTCCTACTGGTGCGAAAAAAGACAGGGGAGCAACGAACTTGCGTGGACTACCGTGCCCTAAACCGTGTCACAAAAAAGGACCGGTATCCACTGCCTTTAATTGATGATCAACTGGACCGTCTGAGAGGGAAATGCTTCTTCACGAGCCTAGATCTTGCGTCAGGCTACTACCAAGTTCCTATGACCGAGGAATCGAGACACAGGACTTCTTTCGTTACTCCAGACGGCTATTACGAATATGCTCGAATGCCATTTGGCCTGGCCAACGCACCGGCAGTGTTCCAGAGAATGATTAACGCTGTACTGGGTCCCCTACGACACACCGTGGCTCACGCCTACATGGATGACATCCTGTTGCCCACAGCGACCGTGGAAGAGAGGCTTGACCACCTGCGGATGCTTTTGGATGTCCTCCGTGGAGCGGGATTAACGCTGCGATTAAGCAAGTGCCGTTTCTTCTTCGAGAAAGTCGATTACCTTGGCTACGACATTTCTGCCAGAGGAGTGCGACCCGGAAGTTTAAAGTTCCAGAGCATCGCTGACTTTCCCGAACCAACGAACGTACACCAGGTGGCCTGCAAGGGCACCTTGTGTAACGAGGTGTTGGTGCTTGGCGCCACCACGGACCCTTAGCCCCCATACCGAAGCTGTCATCCGTACCGTGGCGATAGGTTGAAAGGTGGAGGGAAGAAACCTTGAACGGTGGCGGTCGAGGAAGTGGTAAATCCTCGGCCGATGGGCTTCTCGTCTGTCTACCAGGCGGGGAGTCCCGGGACCTTCCTCTGTGTATAAGGGTGAATCATAAGCGACAAAGTATGAGGAACCCTTAGCCAGTACATGCCGTACGGAAAAATTTGCAAAAAAATCTGATCGGCCCCCAAAAAGGGGTCGCACCGATGCGAAAAAATTGATACCACAGAAACCAGAAACGTTTCCAAAGTCTTTCATGGTTCACTCAAATACAGATGAACCTGTAGCCAACTTGTCTGCATTTCTGATCGCCAACACCCTAAAAAGGTGTGTAGGCAAAGATTACAAAGCAAAAAAGCAGCGAACCGGAGATCTCCTTGTAGAAACTAACACAAAAAAACAGAGCACTAAAACTGATGTCGTTATAGAATCTTGGAGAAACAAGTGTACAGGTAACCCCGCACCGAACCCTGAACCACTCAAAGGGCGTCATATCTGAATATGAACTCCTACAGAGTACCGATGCGGAAATGGAAGAAGAACTATCTGAACAAGGAGTTATAGCAGCCAGACGAATAACCATCAGGAGAAACAATGTTGAAATCAAGACAAAACACATTGTCTTAACCTTCAATACCACAACTCTGCCTGACTCCATCCACGCCGCATACCTCCATTGTAAAGTCCGCCCATACATACCGAACCCGAGACGATGTTTCAAGTGCCAGCGCTTTGGACACAGCATGTTGGCCTGTCGCGGTAAACCAACTTGTGTCACATGCGCAGAAGACGCACATACAGAGGAAAGATGCGAACGCTCACCAAAATGCATCAACTGTAATGGCGCACATGGCGCGTACTCCAGTCGTGCCCAGTCTGGAAAACAGAAGAACAAATCATAACTTTGAAGACCACAAAAAACCTGTCCTACCTTGAAGCAAAAAAACGCGTCTCTTTCCAACAGAAAGGGACATACTCTGAAGCGGTGACGCGGAGACCGTCGCCGCCTTCAGTTTCTGTCGGCACACAGGTCGATCCGAAGGACCTCGGGTCGACAACCAAGTCCCCACCACAGAAGTCGGTGACACAGTCCACAGGGCTGAACATTTCGCGGGAAGACCACGCGATCCTCGCCGCAGGCCCTCAGGCCCCACTTTCAGCAGCGGCATCCTCGGCGACAGACACCGATAACAGCTCTGCTGAACTGGACCTTTCGCCACACCCCTCACCTGCTGGCCCAAGAGACTCTGCCGCTGGAGCAGGGACTGGTTCAGCGGTGCCAACAAAAAAGACGAATGCGAAGGCCACGGGCCATCGCAACCAAGAAGCATCCTCCACGTCCACCGTGGAGGAAATGGATGTCAGCGAAAGTCCGCCGACATCTAAAACACACGCACCCGCGGCGTCTCCGCGGAAATCCAGCGCCACGAAAGTGGCGATGGATTCAACTCCTGGCTCGCCACCGCTGCAGCGGCGGCGAGACTCCCTAGAGAAGAAAGGGAAACCGCGAATCACTGCTCCTGAGAATAAATAACTTTCCCCAATCCGCAGCTTATCACAATGGCGTATATAATACAATGGAACTGTAGAGGTCTACACAGAAACTACACAGACATAACCGAAATGCTGAAAACAATGGCACCTACAGCTGTGTGCCTGCAGGAAACAAACCTTGGGCCACAGCACACAAACATCTTTAAAAAATATAATATTTTCCGGAAAGACCGAGTGCAAGCTAGCCGACTCTCAGGAGGCGTCGCTATCATTACGCAAAGCGATGTCTTTGCAAGAGAGATATCATTAAAGACAAACTTAGAAGCGGTCGCAGTAAAAATCATTAGCCATAAAACGATAACAATATGCTCTGTGTAGATACCACCACACAACACAATTGCCATGCGTGATCTAAAAGAATTTCAAGAGCAGTTGCCTGAGCGATATGTGATAATTGGGGATTTTAACGCACACTCCTCATTCTGGGGAAGTGAGCATACTGATTCCAGGGGTCAGCTCATCGAGGATTTTATTCTTTCGAATAACATATGTTTAATGAATACGGGAAAAGCCACGTACTGTTGCCCCAGCTCTGGAAAAATGACCTGCCTCGATTTAGCATTTGCATCTCCATCGGTTTTGAATGATTGTATTTGGGATGTTTTAGACGACCCTCGGGGAAGTGATCACTTACCTACGGTTTTAAAGCTAACATCAACTACAGTCATCCTCTCTAAGAAGCCACGGCGATGGAAAATTAACCTCCCCGACTAGGCACTTTTCAGAACGAAAGCCACACTAGAAAAAGATTATGCCTAAACCCTTACTATAGAAGAAATAAATGAAAAATTTGTCACATGCTTTATATGTGCAGCAATAGAAGCCATCCCACAAACGTCTGAAATTGCACGAAAAACGCATAAAGTTTGGTGGTCAAATGAATGCTCATTGGCTAAAAAGCAGCAAAACAAGGCTTGGGGCAACCTTCGCAGACATCCCACTGCAGGAAACTTGCTCATCTTCAAAAGGTCCAGAGCCAAAGCGCGATCCATTAGACGCAACGCAGAAAGGGCATCATGGCAACAGTACATATCCTCCATAAACAGCTCAATATCATCAAAGAAAATGCGGGAGCAGGTGCGTAAATTCACAGGAAATTTTACTCCATTCACATTTCCAATGCTAACAACACCCGGTACTCAAACAACATTAGAAGAGCAGGCCAACATATTGGGTGAGCATTTTTCCACAGTTTCAAGGTCATCCAACTACACACACACATTTCAAAAGCACAAAACAATAGTAGAAAAACAAAGCCTACCACTTGGAACATGCATACATTAAGACAACAATCAGCTTATTACCATGCAGGAACTAAACACAGTACTAACATCCGGTAAAATGACAGCACCAGGCCCAGACAATATACATTATGCCATGCTTGATCACCTCTCTGAGACTGCCATAGACGCTCTCCTAAAATTTTTCAATAAAATATGGATGAGTGGAGAAATCCCCCAAGCATGGAAAGAAGCAATCATAGTACCCTTCCTAAAACCAGGGAAACCACAAACTAGTCCCACCAGTTACAGGCCAATAGCACTCACTAGCTGTATAGCAAAATCATTCGAAAGCATTCTAAACATCAGACTAACCTTCATACTTCAGTCCCAGCAACTTTTAGATATACACCAGTGCGGTTTTAAAAGACATGTTCCACAACCGATCACCTTGTACGCTTTGAGAACACAGTCCGGGAAGCGTTCATCCACAACCAACACTGTATGGGGGTCTTCTTCGACCTGGAGAAGGCTTACGATACCACGTGGAGGTTCGGTATCCTCCGTGACCTAGCGGACCTAGGTATCCGCGGCAGGATGCTGAGCTGTTTGTGCGACTTCCTGACCAATCGAACGTTCAGAGTCCGCCTAGGCGCAACCTTCTCAAAGACGTTTATCCAAGAAACTGGTGTGCCCCAAGGGTGCATCCTCAGCACGACCTTATTTGTCATCACAATGAACTCCATAGGAAAAGTAATCCCAAAATCCATAATGTACTCAGTTTACGTAGACGACCTCCAAATAGCATGCACGTCTTCCAGCATACCTACCTGTGAACGGCAAATACAAATAACAATAAATAAACTGGCTACCTGGGCAGATAGAAACGGATTTAGATTTTCCCCTCAGAGAACGGTAGCGGTTCTGTTCTCTTTGAGACGAGGCCTACAGACCGACCCCAGACTATATTTAAACCAAACCCCACTTCCTTTCAAACAAGAGCATAAATTCCTAGGGATAACTTTCGATAAAAAGCTCACTTTCTTGCCACATATAAACAGCTTAAAGAAAAAAGCTTCCCAGGCCCTCAATGTGCTGAAAATACTATCAAGAAAACGCTGGGGGTCTGATAGGGCTTCCCTGTTACATATATATCGTTCTCTGGTTCGCTCTAAGTTAGACTATGGGTCCATAGTATATGGCTCAGCAAGACCGTCCTACATAAAACGACTGGATCCTGTCCACAATCTTGGTTTAAGGTTGTCTTCCGGTGCTTACAGAACTTCACCAATAGCAAGTCTGTATGTGGAAACTAATGAACCTTCCTTAGAAGATCGAAGAACTGCACTAACTTGTAGATACATCCTCAAAATCCTTTCTCAGCCCAAACATCTCTGTTACCCAATTGTCACGAAATGCTCATCCCGAATACTGTTCAACAACAAGCCCCATGCGATTAAGCCATTGCTCTTGCGCTTCGAAGAAAAATGTTAAACTCTGAACATACTAAACGAAATCAAAAATATTGCCCCAAGACACGAAGCGCTACCGCCGTGGTACACTCTCCCCACAGTGTGTGACGTCACACTAACACGCCTCAGGAAAACCTGTACACCACACGACCATATAATACAAGAACGTCTAGCACTACAACAAAAATACAGAAATTATACTGAATTTTATACTGATGGGTCCAAAACTCATGCTCATGTAGGAAGCGCAGTAACACAAGGAAAAAATAAAAATGCAGTACGACTGCCCTCATGTGCTACAGTGTTCACCGCTGAGTCTTATGCCATTTGTGTTGCGGTACAGAAAATAACAAATGAGAACATCAAAAACAGCATCATTTATACAGATTCACTGAGCGTCCTTACAGCATTAAACTCCAAAAATGCCTCGGAGCCACTGATAGGGAGCGTCATGCACAGTATATAAAAGGCACAGCACAAAAACATGTTATAAAATTCTGCTGGGTTCCCAGTCACGTTGGCATTAGGGACAATGAGAGACCAGAACCATGAGAAACCAGAACCATGGAGAAAAAAAATGTGAATTTGCCTTCTAGGGATTACATGAAGTTAGTGCGTAGCAGACTAAGAGCCAAGTGGCAAGCTTCTTGGGAAAATGGACACAACAAGCTGCATACCATAAAGCCCATTTTAAAAGAATGGAAATCATGCCGCCATAAAGAGCGTTTTATCGAAGTAATTTTATGTCGTTTACGCATAGGTTACAGACACATAACCCATAACTTCTTATTAACAAAAAAGACAAACCTGTGTGTGAAATGTGTAGTGAGGAGCTCACGGTAAATCATTTTAATTCCTTGTTCGCATCTCGAAGAACTTGGAAAAAAATTTTTTACTGTATTTTACAATGAACACATTCCATTTCATCCCGCATTGCTTTTAGGCGAGCAAACACTTGTCGAGTTTTCACTTGTTTGTAAGTTTCTAAAGAAAGCCAATGTTTTAAATCTATTATAATGTAACCTCTGTACACTTGACATAACGTCATCTAACCTTGTGTTTGGCGCATGATAGCCATAGTTGCTTAAGCGCCATAAAACCCCATATAACTAACTAACGTTGTCAAAGGCCTTAGTGACGTCGAGTCCCAAGATAGCCTTGGTGCCCGTGCCCTACCCAGGATTAACCACGTCTTTTTTGAGCTGTATCATGACGTCCTGCGTTGATAAATTAGCCCTGAAGCTAATCATTGTTTAAGGTATCAACTCATTGTCCTCTACATAACCCTGAAGCCTGTTCAGGACTACATGCTCCACCAATTTGGCCACACACGACGTTAGCAAGATGGGACGCAGATTCTCAATGCAGAGCTTCTTCCCTGCTTTAGGAATAAATGTAATCCTAGCATGCTTCCTCTCTGGCGGAATCTCTCCGGCCGCCCAATATTTATACATCAAATTCGTGAGTGCTCCCACTGACTTGAAATCCAGGTTCCTCAGCATTTTATTAGTAACCCCGTCCGGACCCGCTGCTGACATGGTACGAAGCTGGCCCATTGCAAACTCCACCTCCGCCACCGTAAAGTCTGCATCTAATTCAAGGTTTTCCCTCTCCTGAGTAATCCGGCAAGCAACCGCCCACCTCTCTGTTTATGTAACGACTTCGCAGTTCATGTATAAATTCCCCATTCGTGCCTTGATACCGATGCACTAACCTAGCCATTTGCCCCTTCTGCGCAGATTTGATTGCCGCCGGGTCTAAAAGGTGCCTCAACAACTGCCATGTTTTTTGCATTCGAATTGCCCATTCATCCGGTCACAAATCTGCCCCCATTGTTTGCACTGCAACTCCAATGTGTAGGTTTCGATTTCTCGTTCTAGCTTGGCCATCTTCCTACGGAGGACACCATTACACCTTTGTTTCCTCCACCTCCGAAGGAGACTCGCATGTGCTTCCCACATGTGTAACAATCTAGAGTCAGCCGTAAAGCCCCCCTCCTCCATCGGAACCTCTTCTGTGGTACTCTTCACGGCCTGCTTGAGTGTGTGCAATCCAGGCTCCTAAGTCCTCGATTTCCCCCCCGTTCACTGTGTCATTCCTGTATTTCCGAAATCGGTCCCAGTCTGTCACGCCAGTTCCTTTAACCGTGTCTTTGTGCTTAGCAGCACTAAATATCGTGGAAAGGATATAGTGATCACTTCCCAGTGGCTGTTCCGTGTTTACCCACTTTGCTACCCTGATATCATTCAGAAATGTGAGGTCTGGAGAGGTGTCTATGCTCACGCTGTTGCCTATCCTCGTATGATCTAGGGGGTTGTTCAAGATCGTCCATCGCAGGTCCTGGGCAACATGCCAAAGCTTATTTCCCTTCGGGCTGGCTCGGATGTAGCCCCACTCCGGATGAGACGCATTGAAATCTCCCACCACGATGAGTTGAGACCTAGCCGCTAGCCGTTGCGTCTTTATCAGGAGGTGTGGCAAGCCCACCCCCTTATCTTTTGGAGAAGAGTATACATTAAGAACAAAGACTTTTATCGTCCTTTCTTTTGGGCAAAATCTCCAGCAGGACGTAGTCCTCCCTGCTGCTATCTATGGTATGCTGAATCACTGTGGTGTTGCGATGGACTAGCACGGCCGTGAAGACGCTCGATACGCCCCCTTGATCAATCTCTGGTGGTGTGAATGTCTTAAATCCCGGTAATTTCACCGAGCCGCTAGCCTCCTGCAAAGCTATAATGTCTGGCTTACTATCCAGATTTTGTATATGCAACTGCAGGTTCCCCGCTTGCGACGGAAGCCCCTGCAGGTCCACTGCCAAACCTCAATTTGCTGGCGAGGAGCCATGGTGAGGCGCTAGGTTTACTAAAATCGGCTCTACGCATAACCTCAGTCACCATGTTCTTTTCATTTTTCCGAAACAGAGAAACACAATATGCATCGCGCCCGTTTCCTGCATCCGTGCAGTATTATGGAGATAGCTCTACTGAAACATATAATCATTTTCATGAGATTTGCCATCGCATACATGATATAGTTTGATGCCCTTACATAGGAATAGCGCTTGCATTCACGCAACTTTTTGTTGACACTCTTCGCGCGCGCTCACACACGCACACACGCACACGCACACACCTAACATCTGATATAGGCCTAAGAGCTAGACCACCGATAGGCCTCCACCAGTGCTGGTGGAGCCTTACCAGCGGTTAGAAGGCGTTGGATCGGCACAGGACGTGATGCTTTGCAAGTGCAGGCGTCTGTCTTGTGATAGTGTAAATAAAATTCTAGAACGCACCAGGCAACCAGATCCTCCGGCTGTGTCGCTTTCGTCATCTGCAAATGATCTGTAGAGAAATGGATACCTTGGTCCATACGACTGGTTTCATGACACAGGCTGATAACACGTGGTTTCCGAAGCTTTCACCAATTACGTGACCGCACAAAGGTCTCGCCTGTTCATAATGGTTGTGTAATGGATTGTTTACGAAGTAAAGGCTCTAAGGTAGAGCTTTTTCTTGTACCGTCTTCTTCATTAAGTCAACAGACGAGAACCATGGCCGCACGATGATGCGTTTACACCGGGCGGTCGGAGAACACCTTGCCGTTGCCTCCGCATGGCTTATTTTCAGCATGAAATGCTTTTAGCTCCCGTTGTCGGCAGTGTGGTGACGTCACGCCGAGACCGAGAGCCATCATCCGGGCTCTGAAACGAGAACATCCGGGCACCGTACGAGACTTAACGAGATTTAACGAGACTCTCTAAGCCCTCCTACGCGACCGGCATGCAAGCGCCGGTTGGTCTCCAGACGAGTCAAAAAAATAACTGCTGCCAGTGCCTTCTCAATGTTTATCAAGATATCAGTCGAGCTGTGCGTTTGATAATGCACGGAAATATAATTTCCGATTTCTAATAACGTGCAAAAAGCACATAAATGCCACGATACACTTCGTTGTCATACGTGATCTCTTAGGGGCTTCGCGCATCGAAGCAAAGCCGCGCAGGCGCACAGGGGCCCGGGGGAGAAGCGCTGCGTTCAAAGGGCAAGGCATCGCGCCGAACGGGTGGTGGCATTCCTCCCTTCCTTTACTGTGCGGTTCGGGTGTCCACCGAGATGGCAGAGAATTACTGCGCCATTTCCTTTCCTCAAAAAACCTTGCGTTCAAATGGCAAGGCATCGCGCTGAACGGGTGGTGGCATTCCTCCCTTCCTGTACGGTGCGGTTCGGGTGTCCACCGAGATGACATTAGGCCCGTAAACATTTCATGCATACTCTACTCTCTGTTACGGGAGAGGAAGAGATTTTTTTATCCGGCGGTGAGGCTTTCAATCTTAGTGTTCGCCGAGGTCCGTCTGTATGTCTGGAGTTTTCTTGACCTTAAATAAAATTAACTAAAAGAAAATACCTTGCGGTCGCGAGTGGGTTTCCAATACGGACGGCGCGATTAGATTAGTTTTGCTGGCCACTGCATCAGACCACTACATCATCGCCTTTTGTTCTATGTACATGAACCATGTACAAACCATGAGGAAAGCAGTGGCAGATGGACATGACACGTAATACGACACTCTACAGCAGCACAGCACTCGCTCTTACATCGCCGCAGCCGATCATCCCGTGTCCTAAACTACCAGTCTCTTGCGCTGTGCTTTATCTTCTGCATCAACTTCCAGCCGTGAGCAGTGGATCCCAAATCGAAACTGCAGAGCTAGCACACCTAATTCGCATTTGCCGTAGCCTCGCCAAATCGACCAAAATTTGTTTTTGTGCCACTCTTTGTGCCTTGCACTGCGCTCTTCACAAAGCTGGTGGCAGTCCTGCGTAACCAGGACGTCAACGAATGCAACTGATTCTCTCCAAAAACTCTGATGTGATTTTTCAGAAATTTTTGACCGCTTCAGGACTGACCCTTCGCCAGGAGTGACACATTAGCCGCTGTAAGGTTTTTTTAGGTGAGCCGGCAAGGATGCGTTCATGCATGAGACCTTTCAGGACCGGTTTGGCAGACGCGCCAGCTTTGTCGTTCTTCAGCGTCGGAAGTAAAAAAACAGCGCACTTTAGAAGAATTCTCGGCCTGCGGTCCACGGCTCGAGAAAAAGTAAAAGGGGAAAAAGAGAAAGGCGCACGCAAAGGAACAGCAGGAGACAGCACCCTCTCCCTACTGCCCTTTGCTCTCTCCTCCCCCTTACCCCCGCAACCGGTCACCCACGTACCTCTTGAAAATAACGCCCATTTCTCCCTGTGACCCTGCTCACGTCCTTCTTCGCGCATAACACCATCGTCCCTCCCTATTCGTCATTCATTTAATTCTGCGAATCTTGTGTCGCGTTGTCATAGCCTTTTTGAGAGGAACTTTGTCAAAGAGTTGTGTCGGAAGGGTACGGTGAAATTCAAGCAAGTTTAGGTTGAAAGCGATTCCCAATTCTTCCTTGTTTATTTGAATTTTGAACTCCCAACTCCCAACTCCCAACTCCCAACTCCCAACTCCCAACTCCCAACTCCCAACTCCCAACTCCCAACTCCCAACTCCCAACTCCCAACTCCCAACTCCCAACTCCAACTCCAACTCCCAACTCCCAACTCCCAACTCCCAACTCCCAACTCCCAACTCCCAACTCCCAACTCCCAACTCCCAACTCCCAACTCCCAACTCCAACTCCAACTCCCAACTCCCAACTCCCAACTCCAACTCCCAACTCCCAACTCCCAACTCCCAACTCCCAACTCCCAACTCCCAACTCCCAACTCCAACTCCCAACTCCCAACTCCCAACTCCCAACTCCCAACTCCCAACTCCCAACTCCCAACTCCCAACTCCAACTCCCAACTCCCAACTCCCAACTCCCAACTCCCAACTCCCAACTCCCAACTCCAACTCCACCAACTCCCAACTCCCAACTCCCAACTCCCAACTCCCAACTCCCAACTCCCAACTCCAACTCCCAACTCCCAACTCCCAACTCCAACTCCCAACTCCCAACTCCAACTCCCAACTCACTCCAACTCCCAACTCCCAACTCACCCAACTCCCAACTCCCAACTCCCAACTCCCAACTCCCAACTCCCAACTCCCAACTCCCAACTCCCAACTCCCAACTCCCAACTCCCAACTCCCAACTCCCAACTCCACTCAACTCCCAACTCCCAACTCCCAACTCCCAACTCCCAACTCCCAACTCCCAACTCCCAACTCCCAACTCCCAACTCCCAACTCCACTCCAACTCCCAACTCCCAACTCCCAACTCCAACTCCAACTCCCAACTCCAACTCCCAACTCCAACTCCCAACTCCCAACTCCCAACTCCCAACTCCCAACTCCCAACTCCCAACTCCCAACTCCCAACTCCCAACTCCCAACTCCCAACTCCCAACTCCCAACTCCCAACTCCCAACTCCCAACTCCCAACTCCCAACTCCAACTCCCAACTCCCAACTCCCAACTCCCAACTCCCAACTCCCAACTCCCAACTCCCAACTCCCAACTCCCAACTCCCAACTCCCAACTCCCAACTCCCAACTCCCAACTCCCAACTCCCAACTCCCAACTCCCAACTCCCAACTCCCAACTCCCAACTCCCAACTCCCAACTCCCAACTCCAACTCCCAACTCCCAACTCCAACTCCCAACTCCCAACTCCCAACTCCCAACTCCCAACTCCCAACTCCCAACTCCCAACTCCCAACTCCCAACTCCCAACTCCCAACTCCCAACTCCCAACTCCCAACTCCCAACTCCCAACTCCCAACTCCAACTCCCAACCCAACTCCCAACTCCCAACTCCCAACTCCAACCCAACTCCCAACTCCCAACTCCCAACTCCCAACTCCCAACTCCCAACTCCCAACTCCCAACTCCCAACTCCCAACTCCCAACTCCCAACTCCAACTCCCAACTCCCAACTCCCAACTCCCAACTCCCAACTCCAACTCCCAACTCCCAACTCCCAACTCCCAACTCCCAACTCCCAACTCCCAACTCCCAACTCCCAACTCCCAACTCCAACTCCCAACTCCCAACTCCCAACTCCAACTCCCAACTCCCAACTCCCAACTCCCAACTCCAACTCCCAACTCCCAACTCAACTCCCAACTCCCAACTCCCAACTCCCAACTCCCAACTCCCAACTCCCAACTCCAACTCCCAACTCCCAACTCCCAACTCCAACTCCAACTCCCAACTCCCAACTCCCAACTCCAACTCCCAACTCCCAACTCCCAACTCCCAACTCCCAACTCCCAACTCCCAACTCCCAACTCCCAACTCCCAACTCCAACTCCCAACTCCCAACTCCAACTCCCAACTCCCAACTCCCAACTCCCAACTCCAACTCCAACTCCACTCAACTCCCAACTCCCAACTCCCAACTCCAACTCCCAACTCCAACTCCCAACTCCCAACTCCCAACTCCCAACTCCCAACTCCCAACTCCCAACTCCCCAACTCCCAACTCCCAACTCCCAACTCCCAACTCCCAACTCCAACTCCAACTCCACTCCCAACTCCCAACTCCCAACTCCCAACTCCCAACTCCAACTCCCAACTCCCAACTCCCAACTCCAACTCCCAACTCCCAACTCCCAACTCCAACTCCAACTCCCAACTCCCAACTCCCAACTCCCAACTCCCAACTCCCAACTCCCAACTCCCAACTCCCAACTCCCAACTCCCAACTCCCAACTCCAACTCCCAACTCCCAACTCCAACTCCCAACTCCCAACTCCCAACTCCCAACTCCCAACTCCCAACTCCCAACTCCCAACTCCCAACTCCCAACTCCCAACTCCCAACTCCCAACTCCCAACTCCCAACTCCCAACTCCCAACTCCAACTCCCAACTCCCAACTCCAACTCCCAACTCCACCCAACTCCCAACTCCAACTCCCAACTCCCAACTCCCAACTCCAACTCCAACTCCCAACTCCAACTCCCAACTCCCAACTCCCTCCAACTCCCAACTCCCAACTCCCAACTCCAACTCCCAACTCCCAACTCCCAACTCCCAACTCCCAACTCCCAACTCCAACTCCCAACTCCCAACTCCCAACTCCCAACTCCCAACTCCCAACTCCCAACTCCCAACTCCCAACTCCACCAACTCCCAACTCCAACTCCCACTCCCAACTCCAACTCCCAACTCCCAACTCCCAACTCCCAACTCCCAACTCCCAACTCCCAACTCCCAACTCCCAACTCCCAACTCCAACTCCCAACTCCCAACTCCCAACTCCCAACTCCACTCCAACTCCAACTCCAACTCCAACTCCCAACTCCCAACTCCCAACTCCAACTCCCAACTCCCAACTCCCAACTCCCAACTCCCAACTCCCAACTCCAACTCCCAACTCCCAACTCCCAACTCCCAACTCCCAACTCCCAACTCCCAACTCCCAACTCCCAACTCCCAACTCCCAACTCCCAACTCCCAACTCCCAACTCCCAACTCCCAACTCCCAACTCCCAACTCCCAACTCCCAACTCCCAACTCCCCAACTCCCAACTCCCAACTCCCAACTCCCAACTCCCAACTCCAACTCCCAACTCCCATCCACTCCCAACTCCCAACTCCAACTCCCAACTCCCAACTCCCAACTCCCAACTCCCAACTCCAACTCCAACTCCCAACTCCCAACTCCCAACTCCCAACTCCCAACTCCCAACTCCAACTCCCAACTCCCAACTCCCAACTCCCAACTCCAACTCCCAACTCCCAACTCCCAACTCCCAACTCCCAACTCCCAACTCCCAACTCCCAACTCCCAACTCCCAACTCCAACTCCCAACTCCCAACTCCCAACTCCAACTCCCAACTCCAACTCCCAACTCCCAACTCCCAACTCCCAACTCCAACTCCAACTCCCAACTCCCAACTCCCAACTCCCAACTCCAACTCCCAACTCCCAACTCCCAACTCCAACTCCCAACTCCCAACTCCCAACTCCCAACTCCCAACTCCAACTCCCAACTCCCAACTCCCAACTCCCAACTCCCAACTCCCAACTCCAACTCCCAACTCCAACTCCCAACTCCCAACTCCCAACTCCACCCAACTCCCAACTCCAACTCCCAACTCCCAACTCCCAACTCCCAACTCCCAACTCCCAACTCCCAACTCCCAACTCCAACTCCCAACTCCCAACTCCCAACTCCCAACTCCCAACTCCCAACTCCCAACTCCCAACTCCCAACTCCCAACTCCCAACTCCAACCCAACTCCCAACTCCCAACTCCCAACTCCCAACTCCCAACTCCCAACTCCCAACTCCCAACTCCAACTCCCAACTCCCAACTCCCAACTCCAACTCCCAACTCCCAACTCCCAACTCCAACTCCCAACTCCCAACTCCCAACTCCCAACTCCCAACTCCCAACTCCCAACTCCCAACTCCCAACTCCCAACTCCCAACTCCCAACTCCCAACTCCCAACTCCCAACTCCCAACTCCCAACTCCCAACTCCCAACTCCCAACTCCAACTCCCAACTCCCAACTCCCAACTCCCAACTCCAACTCCCAACTCCCAACTCCCAACTCCCAACTCCAACTCCCAACTCCCAACTCCCAACTCCCACTCCAACTCCCAACTCCCAACTCCCAACTCCCAACTCCCAACTCCCAACTCCCAACTCCCAACTCCCAACTCCACTCCCAACTCCCAACTCCCAACTCCCAACTCCCAACTCCCAACTCCCAACTCCCAACTCCCAACTCCCAACTCCAACTCCCAACTCCCAACTCCCAACTCCCAACTCCCAACTCCCAACTCCCAACTCCCAACTCCCAACTCCCAACTCCAACTCCCAACTCCCAACTCCCAACTCCCAACTCCCAACTCCCAACTCCCAACTCCCAACTCCCAACTCCCAACTCCCAACTCCCAACTCCCAACTCCCAACTCCCAACTCCCAACTCCCAACTCCCAACTCCCAACTCCCAACTCCCAACTCCCAACTCCCAACTCCCAACTCCAACCCAACTCCCAACTCCCAACTCCCAACTCCCAACTCCCAACTCCCAACTCCCAACTCCCAACTCCCAACTCCCAACTCCCAACTCCCAACTCCCAACTCCCAACTCCCAACTCCCAACTCCCAACTCCCAACTCCCAACTCCCAACTCCCAACTCCCAACTCCCAACTCCCAACTCCCAACTCCCAACTCCCAACTCCCAACTCCCAACTCCCAACTCCCAACTCCCAACTCCCAACTCCCAACTCCCAACTCCCAACTCCCAACTCCCAACTCCCAACTCCCAACTCCCAACTCCCAACTCCCAACTCCCAACTCCCAACTCCCAACTCCCAACTCCCAACCCCAACTCCCAACTCCAACTCCCAACTCCCAACTCCCAACTCCCAACTCCCAACTCCCAACTCCCACCCCAACTCCCAACTCCCAACTCCCAACTCCCAACTCCCAACTCCCAACTCCCAACTCCCAACTCCCAACTCCCAACTCCCAACTCCCAACTCCCAACTCCCAACTCCCAACTCCCAACTCCCAACTCCCAACTCCCAACTCCCAACTCCCAACTCCCAACTCCCAACTCCCAACTCCCAACTCCCAACTCCCAACTCCCAACTCCCAACTCCCAACTCCCAACTCCCAACTCCCAACTCCCAACTCCCAACTCCCAACTCCAACTCCCAACTCCCAACTCCCAACTCCCAACTCCCAACTCCCAACTCCCAACTCCCAACTCCCAACTCCCAACTCCCAACTCCCAACTCCCAACTCCCAACTCCCAACTCCCAACTCCCAACTCCCAACTCCCAACTCCCAACTCCCAACTCCCAAC